>NW_010306648.1:19121-19898 GCF_000700745.2 Antrostomus carolinensis | reverse complement strand
CCAGCACCCCCAAGTCCTCCTCTTTGGAGCTGGTCTCAATCCACTCATTGCCCAGCCTGTATTGGTGCTTGGTGTTGCCCCGACCCAGGTGCAGGACCTTGCATTTGGCCTTGTTGAACTTCATGAGGTTAGCACAGACCCACCTCTCAAGCCTGTCAAGGTCCCTCTGGATGGCATCCCATCCCTCCAGCGTGTCAACCGCACCACTCAGCTTGGTGTCATTGGCAAACGTGCTGAGGGTGCACTCAGTCCCAAGATCAAGGCCCTGCAACATGCAGCCCACAAAGCAAACCCCGCAGCACAGCTACAGCCAAGGCTGATTCAAACACACGCTTCGCTCAGCTTCAACTCCAGAGCAGCTGAACACGTTTATAAATAAAGCAGCAAAACCAAGTCACAAAGCAACTCCAGAACTAGGAGCTTCTCAGTGCCAAACCCCAGCCTGAGGATCATCGTTCCGACAGGGCAGCAGACGAGCACTGCGTGTACACATGTGCACGGCCAGCCCAGACGCAGGCGGCACTGCCAGGCTGCAGCAGCAAGGAGGACACAGCCCCATCCCTCAGCCTGTGCGTGTGCACTGCATTGGCACAATCCACCAGAACACTGGGCTTCCAAGGCTCCTGCATGCAGCTCGCCAACCACCATCTCACAGCTGGTGTTCTCCACGTGACAGCAGAGTATTATTGAGAAAGACACCCTCCTTCTTCTGAAGAAGGAAAAAGAGGCTGTATTTTCCACTCCCTTGGCCAGCTCTTACAATAATAAGTGGCTCCT
>NW_010306648.1:0-19088 GCF_000700745.2 Antrostomus carolinensis | reverse complement strand
TACTAGGTTCAAGGGTTTGCTGGTCCCCGGAAGTTCCCCTCAATACCACCCATTTGGTGGCACATTGACATTGGAACTGCCACCAGGATGATTAAACGCTTTCCCAGTCAGGAAAACAAATTCTCATTCTAGTTCACTGCAAGACCAAAAAAAAAAAAAAAAAAAAGAGAGAGAGAAAAAAGGTAAATCTAACTTTGAAGAGAAGATACTACTCAAAAGTTTGCAGAACATTTCTAGAGCCCAAGAAATAATTCCAAGGACCAAGTAGGTCAAAAATACACTCCAAAAAACCATCTGCACGAATAACCAAGCAGCAGACTACTTCCCACTATCTGCAAGTTATCTTTAAGTATCCCTTGCAGCTTTTTACAACTTTCATAGGTCGACTTCTCTGACACAGGCTAAGGAGAACACTTGTAATCAAAATAAATCTGTGTTCTCCACTATGTCCAACAAGGCCTGTCCTACCTGAAAGATAGGATAGGAGGCTTGCAAATAGCAGACATGGTGTGCACATGTCTCTCCTGACCGAATTTCACCTAAATCTGAACTTGTCTCCAGAAACACACTCCAGCTGCCAAAAAATAAAAAAACCACCACAAAGAAAACCCAGAAAAAAAACAATTAAAGGTGAGTGAGCTGGGCTTACCCGTTTTCAGATCAGTAACAGCCTGCATTTAATGCATTTGTGCATGGCCTGTGGTAAACATGGGTGAAAAGGAAAATCATTCTGAATATTTCTAACAAACCAAGCAGGCGGTCAGCAAGGAAGAACTCTTCCAAACCCAATGCTAGCCTCACATTTTCCCCTCAGCCAGAAATACAGGATGTAGTGGCACGTAGCCTAGTCAAAAATGATGGTGCCAGATGTGGAGCTTTGCCAGCGTTGGTGTTTGTCTCTTGAAGTCTCAGCTCTTGGGGCCAGGCAACAGCACCACAACCTCAGCTCTTGTTCTCATCAAGAGAACGTATCTCCTTCCTGACTGTTGGAAAAGGTAACCCAACTCCATGCCAGCACACAAACCTGGAAGAAACAAGTCTAGTTTTTATTTTTATTTTGGAGGTTTTAACCCAAACATCACAGTTTTCTAAAGCATGGAGTTTGGAGCTGATATGGTCTTTCCATGATGCTTGGCATGAGGAGCAACAGCAGCTTTCCAAGGTGACAACCTGTTCCCGAAGTGCGAGACCTGATGGTCTGCACTGTCACTACAGGAGAAAATGCTGCCGTGGGGATACTTTTGTTTTAGCTCTACAGACCCCAAGCCCCAGGAACAAGACTCCCACATGAGGGTGGGACAAATGACAATGCTCATTTGTAAAGCATGAAGTGGGAAAATAAAATAAAAGTGAATGACAATGCTCTGGAGTCCTCAAAACCGGAATACCTTGGACCATGGAATACTGGGGACCATGGAATACTGGGCACCAAAACCACTTCAACCTAGATGAGAGGTGTAGGGGTGGCAGAAAGGGATGTGACAACCTCTACCTGCAGAGCACGCACAAGTGACACTCAGCTGCAGTGGAGCACCCATGGCATGGAGCAGTCCCAGCTCCTGAGCCCCAGCCTCACGGTACCGCTCAAATCTGCCTCAGCGGACGGATGACCCTTAGCAGGGCACAAGCACTCCGCTCCCATCAGTCAGGAAAGGCCAGTGCCTGCTGAGCATTACTCACTCCTCTTCCCTCTCAGCTTTCACTCAAGAGGAATCACGCTCTTGACTTCTGTCAAGTCTTCTCTTTTTGTGGGGGAGGGTGGAAGAGAGCAATCAACAGAGAGAAGCCAAGTGTGGGAGCAGAAGTTCGAGCAAATTTGTCAAACTCACAAAACTGTTATGGCTGAGGGAGGGAAGAATATCTTTTTTTATATTCCTTGAGGACATCTTGTTACTAAACTTACAGCAATTTATTTTCCTAATGTTTCCACAAGTGAAAGCAAGCTTTTGCAACTTGCTAGGCAGAAACAACTTTTTACTTTTCATTTTGCTAGGAAAAATTAATTTTGCTTGAGGGAAAGCAACTTTTTTTTTGTTTTAATTGCATTTTGGTTAAGATAGGAGAAAAAAAAAAAAGGGAAGAAAAAAAAAATCACTCTTCACATAGCATATTATATCTGCTTGTGAAGAAGGCCTTTCTGAACTTGGCAATGGTAGAGCAAGAGCAGTCTTGCTCACTCTGCCACCAGCTACTTCCAGCACCGTCCCAGAGGAATTTTGTTTTCAATGTCTTCCCATTTCCCCTCCACAAGCCCACCCCACTAAAGCAAAACCCAAGTTTGTAAAGATACCACTCCTTGCATTTTACAGAGGCAAAAAGCAGAAGGATGCTCAGAAAGGAGAGTCCAAGCCTGGCACCGTATCTCCAGGTACAGAGGCCAAGAGGTGAGAATTTTGTGCTACCTATGGAGATGAAGGAGTGACCATCACCCTCCACACTCAGATATCAAGGCTCCACTAAAATGATGAGCACATCTTACATTTAATTTCTGTGTCTTCTCCAGCCTCAATGAGAATGAGTATCAGTCCTGTACTCTGCCACCCAGATACGCGTATCCCCAAGTGCTGACGGACTATGCTGTTGTACACATGGAAGCATGAACATAAGCTGGAATCTCAGGATAACTCCACTCATTAAAATACTTCACTGCTTAAGTATTTAATTTAATATACCTTGCTTCTAGCACACAAGCTCATCTTAGACTGCGCAACAACTTTGGGATCTGCTAGGCACTTCTGCCACTGCCGTGATCACCTGTGCAGTTTTATCTATACAATGTTGACAATCCACCAAAAGAAGATGACACAAACCAGAGTAAAAACAAGGAACATTACAAGCCCTGAATTACATCCTGCTGTAGTGAGTTTGAGAGCTGCATAAATGTACTAACTTCTCTAGTATTTCCATCCCTATTCTACTGAAAGACTGAAGGTCTTTAGAGCAGGACTCTTCTGCAATAGTTCCTCTTCTAGCACCAGCAACATGTTTATAGGTAAAGACACTGGTCTTGTGCGCGGTGTATGTTCTCCAGACATCGTTCTGGGCGCAATAACCCAGGACAACTCAGATCACCTAAAACCAAGTGTGTGGATAAATCTTTGCAAGTGTGAGGGTGAAGAGATGGTTTCCTTTTCAGCACAAAGACTGCTGCCACTGTTTTGGCTGAAAACTGCCTGCTTGGGCTGTACTTCAGCACATCCACATCCCAAGTGTGAGTTCAAGGAAAGAGGACTGCACTGCTCTGCCTGTGCTGGCACCAAAGCAAAAGCGCGAGATTCCTCTCCCGCAGCAAAAGAAAAAGAATCATAGTGGTTGGAAAAGTCCTTTAAGATCATTGAGTCCAACCAGGTACAACAACAGACCATGTTTTCTTCTCCTTCTGCCCCTCAGGCCATGCCACAAACCAGGCAGAGTTTGGTCACCGAGCTGTTCACCAAGAAATCCATGTGGTTATGGTAATCTCACTGCGTGGGCACACAAAACAGAGGAGCAAACGTTTAAGGGGAAAGAGATCAGAAAGCACAAATTCACATGAGGTGGTTTAGGTTTTGTGGGTTAAGGTTTGTGGTTCAACGCAAAGAGGGCTCTAAAGAAACAGTAACAAGCATAAGCAAGCAGTCTGGAAGACTTACCTACTTCATAGCCAAGCACTACAAATTACATTATCATAATCTATGACTCACTGGAGAAATATGGATAAAAGAGAAAGTTGCTTTTGAAATAAGAGGAAATGTAAGAAATAATTGCATAAAAACTTCTTTGGCTGTTTAAATTAAACACTTTTTGTGCCCGAGGGTCTAAATGAATATACCAAGATCTTTCAGTTTCTGCAGTAATCACGTTATTTCCTGCTATTACTGATAATGACTTTTAAACGGCACACTTAAGCAGGGTTGTTATTTTATTTGCAGTTTTTCCGAGGTGGGAGCAGTGACTGAGCACCTGGGAAGCCATAACACCGGGGGAGGAACACAATGACAGCTCAACAGTGGAAACATACATCAGTCTAGTGAGGAGCTAACAAGGGGTGGCACTGGGACCTCAGCGTGCCACAACCAAGCAGCCTCTAACATCAATTTCTAGAAACATTACATCCCATCCTGATGCAGCCTATAAGCTTGTCACCTTCATGACAGCTGATAAAACAAGTCTGAATTAACAGCAAGTTTCTCTGAATTTATCTAGCCCAAACCTAGCTCTGAATTTGGTAGCAGATAGACCTAACCCAAAGCTCGATATTAAATCAGCTTAAGCCTTTCTGTTGGTTTCCAATGGGTGAGTCATATTTCTAGATAGGACTAGGTGGTTAAGTGATACTTTGCCTGAAGTAACATGAATGTTTCTCACTCTTTCTTCATCATCTTTTGTATTAGCTAAAATTGTTTGGCAAACCTAACCCAAAATCAGTAAGTGTTTTAGTTAAACAATATCAGTTTTTTTGTCCACCTCCAGTTCCACACACCTTTACATGGATACCACAGGACAAGAGGACAGTAGAAGAGAGCAGAACATCTGCTGCATCACAGCACAGTCAGATACTCCCATGAAGAGCTACAAGGGATCCAAGAGGGATGGGTTAAGCACATATGATTATGGAAAATAATGGAACAGGAGACAAGAGACTCGAAGCTCTTTAGAAAATGAAGTGGGGGGTTTTTTTTTGTTGTTCTGCCTCCACAAGCACTCAATAAAAGCAAATACAACAGTATCAGTGCAGAGCAAATGATTAATATTTCTCAGCTTTGTTCTGTTAACAGAACTCATAGTAATAAGGCTTAAACTGACATTTCAAAAACATACCAGCAGGTACTCGGATCCCACAGCAACAAGTAGCTAAAATAATCTAGTAGCCTTGCAAAAACAGGTGTCCTCTTTTGCGGCTAGCATTTCATCTCAACCATTTGCCATGCCTTGCTACTTTCCCTGCCTTTTTTGGGGAGTGCACTTTGTTACCCACATCATCCATAGCTGAGCACCAGCTTGCAACTGCTTCTAGACCCAGTCACTCACACAGCTGAACTCTAAGCAAGGTATGCACACAACTGACCAACTCTGTCCACACTGACAGGGCAAGGGAGCTAGAAGAAAGGTTACCATGTCACCAGCTACATTCAACAGATTTTTCAGAAGGAAATACAGTCTCTTATTTGCTACAGAAGCAGCCATCCTCCAGATTGAGCCTTGCAAAATTTATTTCCAAATGCTATAATGTGGGGCTCAAAAATCCCCAGGGGTTCAGTAAATCAGTGCTACATAGTACAGAACGAGTGGTGTGTTTTAAAGGTAACAGTTCAAAAAGACCACACCATCACTCCAACTACAAAGTGGGGGGCAGGGAAAGAAAAAAAATAACAAACTCCAAAACCCAAACACACAAAAAAGTCTTTAGTCTGGATTCAGTCCATTTTACCCTTTTAATATTTCTACAATGTATGTTTCAAAGGAAAATGAGCAAAAACATCACAATTTGGAGCAGTCCTGATGATAAAATGTTACTAGATAGTCCACTGGATAAACCATTAGAAAATAAAAATGGCCGTTTGCAAAGGCCATGCCAGGCTTTCAAATGAGGCTGAAAATACACGTGCAGTTAAAGAAAAAAAGATCTCTACTTTAGCATGTAAAAATATGTTTACTGCCAACAGACTACAAAAGCCAAGTGTTGCAAAAAACCACAAAACACTTCAAAATGAGGCATTGTATTTCCCTCCTTCAACAGATGAGGTGAAACTGCTTTTTTTAAACACTTACGTTTGCCTAGCTCTAGGTGTTCATACAATTTAATTTTGGAAGCAGGGGAAAAAAAAAAAAAAAGAAAGTCTTTTCAGGCAGCATTTTCCTACCGGTACTCACCACAGAGAAGGAGAAGCACCTGAAGGCCAAATGCACACAAGTGCATGTCCTGTGGGGATGCTAAGGAGGTTTAAGCTCTGCTGATTCTCAAGTAACAACAACAGATGCCCGAGGGTTCGGTTATGCATCACACATGAATTATGCTCAGCAACATCACAACTTTAGCCAAACTGCCTCAATTTCCTCGAGCAGCACTGTATAGCCAAGCACTTAGAGAAGGCAAAGGCAGACATGCTTGGTGAGCTCCTGTACTTCTTGACTACTACAGTAGTTCAGGTCTCCATTGTCACTTCAGAGCTAGATACTACAGGAGGGCCTGATCCTGTGCTAACACAGCTGGTGGAAGAAGGACTGTGCTGCTCTGAAAGAGTGCTGAATCAAGCCTTCAATCAGCTTTGCTTAACAACAACAGTTATTAGCGTCAGAGCTGCACATCGATTTGAACCACCCTATTCCCATCTACAATTTAACACATGAAAGCTGTTGTTAGGAACTGCGCTGAAGGTCTCTTTATCCTAATCTGCTGGGATGATGGTTAAACTTGCATTAGACTAGACTGACCTAAGCAGCCCAGCTCCACCATCAGGTCCCATTTCAATCTCCTGAATGGCTGTTTCACTCTTAGCATTAGGGAAGATAGCAGCAGGATGGGTGGTGAGACACTGGCACAGGTTGCTCAGAGAAGCTGTGGTTGCCCCCTCCCTGGAAATGTTCAAGGCCAGGTTGGATGAGGCTTTGAGCAACCTGGTCTGGTGGAAGGTGTCCCTGCCTATGGCAGGGGGGTTGGAACTAGATGATCTTTAAGGTCCCTTCTAGGATGAAGTTGCGTGGGTGCATGACTGGTGGATTCAGAAACCTGTCGTCATTTCAAGTTGCAGGGAAAATGGAAAATTCCAAAATGCTTCCCAAAACACAGCTAACACCACTTTCCCTTCTCATGCTGTGTTATCATATACAGCACAAAAATCTTTCAGAACAAGATGACATATCAATGCTATTTACAGCATGACTTCTACCAGCTCTTTTACTCACTTGATTTGCTGAAAAGCAGAACTGAAGTATTCTGCATGTGACCTACAGTCCACTGAAGTCAACAGATAACTTCCATAGAGTCCAAAACCTGTGCAAACCAAGACAATTCAAACATTTCCAGCTGCCATCCAACCTAGCACTAATGATTTACATTTACACTATGATAACAGTCCAAATGAAATGCACAAAACATCACACAGGACCTAAATTTTGGTAATTCTACTTTATTTTCTACAGTACTTTTAATCAGTTTGCTATTACAGAAAATGTAATAGCAAACTGATTGTAATGTCAGTTGTAATGTCTTGATAATGTAAAGAAAAAACAGTAATTCATCTAGATATTGCTACTTTCTCTCTCCTGAATATTATACAATGTACTCTATCTATTGCTTTATCTTCTGGAAAAATGGGAGATAAAACACACACCACCAGTAAAACCCACACATTTCCTGTAGGCCACTTTATTTGGTGAAAGCAGTAGAAATAGCTGAGGATGGTGAGATAGTGGGTGCTGATGTACCAAGAGCGGTGGAGGAAAGATTACTACAGATGCTGATGGAAGGCTGTAAGACTGGATCTGCATTATATGGGAGATATGCAAACAAGTAAAAAATTGAGTAAGATGGATTTTTGTACTAGTTTTTGCTGTATAAAAAAGACTATAATAATCCACCCGGCCAGAAATGTTATTAAAGATTGCAGTGGAGGAAAAATTATAGGCAGAGAAGTGCAGCAAGAACCGTGTTTGTTAGAATTTCTCTTGGGGCACGTAACCTACTTAAGTCCTGAAGAACAGAGAAACACCTTTCCCCTCCTCTCCCTTAATTCTGAGGAAACAACATCCAAATTGTGCTGTGAAAAGAAAAAAAATAAAGGACTGAACAACTTATAAAGCTTTCTCTTTTAATAGTGATCTATTATGACAACTTCTATTTAGGTAGAAATAAAAACGAAGCAATCAATTGGATGCAAACTGAAGTCTCCCCATCTTGTTATTTTTTCTGTCGTTCATGGCAAGATTTTTTGCACAGGATTGCAAATGATTTGTCCTTTTAACTATGGGACAGGAAACTGCACCTCTACATAAAGGAGGTTTTTTTTTTCAGAACAAGTACAAGAAATCAACAAAAAGCCTCAAACAGCTCAGGGAAGGCAAGTTCAAAGAGCATATCATCTCCTCTTCTGAAGTTAAATACCCCCCCGACTCAGTCTGCTTTAATCCTGGCTGCAGGTGGATCCCTGAGGAAGTGGAACACATGAAGCATAAGAACACAGTCAACGTGTTTGCACCCACCTCCCCCAGAAGCTTCTGAATATGTCAACTGACTTCAACAAAGTATAACAGACCAGTAGAGTTTCAATGACATTAAGTTTCTATGAGTTTCATAAAAATGGGAGTGAAGGAGATGAGGAGGACCCCGCTAAGGTCCTCCTTTTTACCCTAAGGAAAAAGCTACATTATGAACTGAGCCCTACTTCTCAGTAGATCAACCCAACCTCGAGCTACAGAAGACTAGATTTCTTTGGGTCCGCTGCTGATGAAAGTACTTGTACTAAATATATGACTACCTATTAATTTCTCAGATAATAATCCTACTAGCACACATTGTCACTATGTATAATCCCACCACTAGAACCACACGCGATGTTTATGCAAGAACCACAGAAGACATGCTGCTTATGATCTCAGCACTTGGCTATTACTACACATTAAACATTGTCTTGTACTCTAGCTGACAGCAGGTCCTCCTCTTAACTCTAGTTGCTGAGGGAGTCTGCAGTACCCATATGGCACACATACACAAGGAAAACAACAAGCATGTTTATTGACTTAAAAATTAGTAAGTACAAGTTTTTGCCAATAACGGTGATACCAGTCAGATCTCTGAAGGTAAGAAAGCCAACTGTAAGACCGAGGAGCCAGAAGCAACTTTCATTCCTACCTGGTTCAGTGCAATTTCTGACGTATGGCTGCCCCCCATCCTCTGGGACGTCAGTCGTGTTGTCCTCATGTGCTTGCAGTAGCCGTCTCACACTCCATTTGTCATTACTTTCCACAGAATAGCTCAGGGCATCATAACCTAAAGGAAAAGAGCAGTGAATATGTGAGACTATACAGGAAAGACAGCTCCTGATTCTGTTCCTGAATGCTTGAAGCAGCCAAAACATTTGCATTTCAAACTCGCTGTCCCTTGGGTGAGAAACAGCAGTGATTCTAATCCCACTGGAAAGGTACACTGCAATTAGCTCCACAGTTCATTCCTCCACAATTTCAAAGGTTCATACTAGAAGAGCATCTATGGTTTCACAAGAATTTTTAAGCTTCAATCAGTTTAAAATTGGAGTACCATCCACTGTTTTGCTTTTAAAGAAAAAAAACAACCAAAAAACCCCATACACAAACAAAAACAATCACAAACCACTACACACAACAACAACAAAAAACCCCTCGCTCAACTTATTACTTCTGTAGGCATTTCACTGCTGTTAAGCACCAGCAAAACTGCTAAATTTTACATATGCTTATACAACATTTAAACTATTTCTGCTTAGGATTACAATCCAATTCGCTGCTAGGTGAGGCCTCAGAAATACAGAGTTTGACACAAAAGTTAGGTGGGCTTCTTTATGAATCAATAAAACACTACGCAAGTGTTAGGAAAGCTCTTCCCCAACAGAGTGTGAGGTTCTCAGGACTGCAAGGGCAGAGCTCGGCAACCCGCACTGTGTCAGGAAACAGCAGTAGGGAGATTGCATTGGAGGGGAAACTGAGGCATAGAAGCAATTGCCATTTTCAAATTACATTTTGTAATAAAAGTCTGAACAGTTATTTTCACCAAAATGGTCAATAGGGATCCATTTCAGTTATCTTGTGCCTAAGTCTAATGACATCAGTGGAAACGCTCCTGAATGTGTTCACTGTGGGCCAGGCAGCAGCTCTTCAATCCATTAGCAAGCATTCATTTATAAACATGAGATCTACAGCTTCCTTCAGGTTCTGCTCACAGAGCACAAAGCAACTGATGGAAATGTCTTTATGAGAGTATAGCCGTATTCATTCTCAAAATGGTGCTTATTAAGCCCAACTGCACTGTTATTCCCACGCAACACAATCTCACCAAAGCCAGAGCAAGCCTCCAAGTCACTTCAGTAGCCCTCCCTACTTCCAGTCATTAAGAAATGTCTATAAACATCAGGGCTATGTACTTCATAGAAAACTGGAAAAAGGGATAAACCCCAGTCCAGCAGGAGTTAACCATTTCAGACCCAGGGGTCTGAGTGTACTCTTTACTATGCCCTGTCCCCCACACAGGAAGCACGTGCACACTTACTGACTTCTCATTTTTCCAGCACCAGACATACTGCTTTTGCTCATCAGTTTCTTTGCCACCAAGACCCAGACGTCACTGACAAACAGCTGTACACTTTCAAACAAAGTTTCAGTGCTACACATGATTGCTGTTGAGAATACCAAGAAAAGCCCTAAAACTCTATTCATAGGCCATCAACCCAGTGAAACAAGAATCACCATCTGGAAGGCAAGAAAATACTGAAGAATAATAAAACAAGGAGACTGAAGTGGTACATCTTTGACTCTAGCAAAGGATGAAAGCCAGCACCAGGGCTTGGCCACTGAGAAGCCACAAGGAACTGAAAAGTGAATATTGAGAAGTGAATGCAGGTAGTGACTGAAAAGTCAACTCACTCTGTTCCAAAACCAGTTAATGTGTAATAAATGTGAAGACACATTATATCAACCCCATGGTTCCCATCAGCAGTACAGCACATCAAACTGCAATTGTTCTGTAGCTGCTTCGTGATCCAGGCTCATGGACTGGCTCCAGCCGCACACTTGCAAGGCACAGGGTGGTTTCAGGTACGACTATGCAGCAAGTAACCCTACAAAAGGCAACACATTACATTGTCTCCTTACTTCTTACTCTCCCTTTCGACTTTGCCTTGGTGCTGGTAAGTGAAACTCTATTTTACCAAAGTCAATGAAAACAGCTGGCTGATTTCCATGATATTCTTGGCACAATGCTGGTCAGCCTTGGACATGTCATGACTGCCTAATTAGCTGCAAGCACGGGCTCATGTGTCAGTTCCACGCATCCTATGTAGTTTTAGATTCCAGGGAGGAAGAAAAACACTTTTTTTTAAGCCACCAAGGCATCTACTTCAAGCAGGCAGAGATACCAAATCAGCTACGTTGCAACAGAGACCCTGAGCCATCTAACAACAAACAGCATTTGAGAGAGATTTCCACCCACCCATCCATCCATCTTCTTTCCACCAAGCAGAACACAGGCTCTCTCGCAAGGACTTTGCTATCTAAGTTACTCCTCAAGTGCCTATCACCGATACTGTCCGTGTCCCACGTCTTGCACACACTTAGGCTGTGGCAGGGGCTGGCTGTCCTGCCACTGGGAAGAACATGCAGTTGTCTGTCAAATATCTAAGGCATTTTGAGGCTACCAGGAAAACACCAGGCTTTACTCCACAGCCATTCACAGCACTGGGGGTCTGTGCAGAGGCTGGAGTCTACACCCAATGCTTCACACTTCAAAACCACTTCTAAATCTGAACTATTCCCAGTTCTGTCCAGCACTTTGGAGACAGGTCACAAGAAAAGAGCAGTGAAACAGAGATTCAAATCTTGGGACAATGTGTCAGAGGGTGCTTAAAAATAAAACAAAAGGTCCTCTGCAGGTTCCAACCCTTTCATTAGGTTTTCTGACTCATCCCATTGAAAGAGAGGTGCTCAACCTGTGAGACTCCTCTGTCTTGCCCAGATCATAGTCTGCTCAGAGCAGGTCCCATGTCACACCATCAGCAGGGAGGCAATGCTTGGGAAGGGGCTGCCTGCAAATTTGCATCCCAGGCCAACAGCAGTCACTGGGACCAATGCTCCCAAGACACACAGGAGTCAGCTTGTGTGCGTGCTTGGGGGAAGAATCACAACTGCACAGGCAGCCCTAAGCATGCCTGTTTTCCAAGCAAAAAGTGTTTAACCTGGTAAACTAAATATCATAATTTGAAGCTTTGAGCACCTTGTACTTGCTGTGCTTTACAAACTTTAGAGAATGCTGTTTGTTTAGGCTGCGAGCTTGGGTAAGGGCTTAAACTGCGAGTTAAACATATACAAACATCACTGATAGAAGTGAACTGTGTTTCTCAGAAGAACTTGCAATAATGCAACATCAGGCATCTCCTGTAATAATAAACATACTCTGGTAATCTGAGCTAAGCAGTTTCAGTTCCACATAGAATCTGTTTTCAAAGCAGAGAGGCTCTTCTCCACGCAGTCAATGCTTCGCTGTGTGTTGCTGCATGGAGGAAAGGCATGAGGGAGAACCTGCAAGGCCTGCAATGGCCCAGAAGTTCCTGCAGAAACCTCTCCTGCTCCCTCCCCACACACAACGCCTTTCTCTCTCAGATTGCAAACTTCTCAAAGTGAGGGGTAGAGAAGAAGAAAGTCATTTGAGGTGACTTTGGAAGGGGAGAAGCTTAATTTGGCAATAAAAGTGTTTATAAAGGCTACATTCAGCATTCACACAAATCAGCGTAAATAGCAGCAGCACTGGTCCACAGCCCAACTTGATGGGATGGCCGTGACTTACACCAGTAAAAGCTCTCCTCTGGTACCTCCAGGTTTAAGTGGGGTCTGCTGTCCCAAGGCAGGACTTGCAACATGCTGACCCCAAAATCCTACCTTGGGTATCTCCACTCTAAATCACACTTGACTCAACAAAGGAATAGAAAATAGAAGTTAATAGATGAAAGGAGATATTTTCTTCAAGGTTTGACCTTCCAAGGATTTCCCTGTGAAAACAGGAACACATCATGATTTTAACCTTACTAACAAGGACATTTTGTGACAATTAAACATGGTCCATGTTTCCCCACTTGCTGGCACCGGTCTCCCCACAGCATGTCCATAGGCAGCTTGGCGCCTGCCCTATGGGCACAGGCTGCAATCCTACCAGCCCTTGCAGAAAATAACTCAGAAACTTGGATTTGTGTTTTGGCAGATTCAGTGAAAGAGGAACCGACTGTCAGCTGTGTTTTAACCCTTCACACATGGCCACCTATAAAACAGGAACTTCACCCACCCCCTTGGATGCAGAGGACACTACCGTTTTGGCCTGGCAGCATCTCTCCCTGCTTTAGGTGCTGGCACAAGGCAGAACCACCACCAGCAAGTGCTGCAGCTCCTAGCAGTGGGGACACCACCTTGGTTGTAGCATCCCACCATTACAGGGCTGTGTGAACAGCAGGCCACCACCATCACAGTCAGGTGGCCAGACCATCTCTGGCTTCCATGGACCCTCCTACCTGCACTGGCGAGGTCCCTGGGTTGCCACAACACTTGCAGTAGGAGCACCAGCACTTCGGGCTCAGTTGTGCAAAAGGCACAAGTATATTCTGCACAATATAAATATTACACAATCACACCACCAGGACAATTTCAAAAAGGCAGATGCAACAATCACAAATTCTCTTTGAGAACAAATCTTTTGCAACATGTGCTTTTGGCTTCTCATTTCAGACTGTATCTTCCAATCCTTTATTCACCTGTTCCAGGCCAAAATTTAAGCTTACTTGAAGCTTCACATCAGTTGTCAAAGACTGTGGAGCCCTTATGTCAATAAACAAGGGTCCCATCCCTTTATTTCAATATACACTAAGTTACAGCCAGCAAAATGTAGAATAAAAATCTGATATTCTGAAGAGGGGCTATGAGAACAGAAAGGAATAAGTAAAACTCCTCTTTCCAAGGAAAAGTAGGAAGGTTATAAAAAGAAAGTTAACAGTTTTCTTTCTGAAAATGCAGTTATTCAGAATTGGATGATTTTTAAAGGGAAACACGTCAAAGCGTTTTTTTTTTTTTTTCATTTTCTCAGCAGAAATAAAGACTACTAAACATCTTGCATTGGCTACATTGTAATTTTGTTCAGGCCAGTATGTAGATGAGGCATTTTTCTTATTAATGTTTTAGCTGCTGGCTTTATAATAAAATAATACTGTGACATCTTTAAAAACTTTGCTGCAATAAAGAGTTTTGCCAAAGTTCTGTACCACAGCATATTTCAAAGCCGGTGAATTATTTTTTTTAAGCACTGAATGTCACCACAAGGTATTTTCCACAACTCCCAATTAGCCAGCACCAGTTTTACATTACAGACTCAGAACCCAGGTTCTGGAGAGCTTTTTTTGTGCTTCCTCCTAGACATATTCCCATGGACAGTAAGTACAGAAGTAATTTTTCACTGTCTTTGTGCCTGTACTGCATTTCATAACACAAATAAGCCAATGCAGATGGTGCATTTCCACTGGCCATGTCTCTTTAAATAAGACAGGGAGCACATTAGTGTGTGTTTGCTGGGAGCTCCTGTCCCTGCCAAGTTGGGGCAGCAGTCTGGTGAGAACAGGCTCTCTAGCAAGATTGCTGATCTGTTCTACTTATGATCATGAAAATGAAATAGAGTGGAAAGAAGAACAGATCAAATTGCTCAGAACTTCTGAAAATGCTGTGTGTGTGACCCAGATCTCCACGTGGGAACTCAAGAGCTCCTTACGCTATTCCAGATGGCTTTGGCTGGAGTTTGCAACTTACAGCTCCGCAGAAACACAGTTAAACGCTTCCTGATCTGCACTTTTCAGCATGAAGAATACTGCCTTATAATGCTAGACAACACACCGATGTTCCCCAGTTGCATGCTGATCTCAGAGAAGTGTATTTATTTTCAGCATCAAGGCAAAGGAACCCCAATATTCCAGAAACGTGGCAGGACCTCAGAGGGAACATCCAGTTTCTACTGGGGACAAGGCAACCCTGGTGTGGAGCTCAGTCTCCATCCATGTTCCTATGGGACAGACAGCATAGGGGGGCCTTCGCACAAGCTAGCCAACATGCCTTAGACAACTGAATGAGACAAGACCACCCAAACTCAGCTCCGAAAGGCAGCATACAGGTTAGGGAGGCAACGATTTTACACTGATGTGACGTTACCTTTCTTGCACTCAGCCAGGTGGCTACCTGGCAAAGACTATTTCCACACAGGTTTACTTAAAACACCTATATAGATAAAGAAAACCCTTTTAAATCTTTTTATTGTGATAAAACCAAGTGAATTGCCCCTTTCATTAGGATTGTTCATTATTTCTGGTCCAGTAGCACAGAGTGGCTCTGGGCAGGAGAGGACACCACTCTGCATGGCACCGTACACAGGCAGCCCCTGTCCCACAAGCTGTACTGTCCAAGTGCACGACTAGCAAATACAGCAAGCTCACAGTAACCACAAGGCCAAGTATTTAATGCAAGCATACAGCCTCTCCTCTAAGTGTATGCCACCACACAAGGGAGAAAGACAATCTTTCTCTCTAGGCTGCTAACTAAAAAATTAACACCCTCCTAAATCCACGTCTGAGATGAGAAGGTCATTTCATGAACCTGGTCATGAAGTGACCAGTTCATTTCATCCAAGTCTCCAGAAATACCCTGTAAGTATTGGAAAAAAAAAAAGAACAAGAGGGAGATAAGTGGATAAATTGGGGTCTTGAGGTTTGCTAAGGAAAGTTCATGAGAAGCTCTCCTGGATCAGGCTGGTGTACAGCAGTAACTTGAAACAAGTGTATGGTAGCCCTTCTCATCCAAAAGGGGGTTCAGTCAGTGGACAAGACAACTTTAAATTAATAAGGGAGGATTAAAAAACACCCAGGTATGATGTTCAGCTAGGGGAACTGGGGTAACTCCTTGAACTTCAGTGCCAAAACTGATCTACAGCAGTGGAAGATTTGAACTGCTGAAGCGCAGAAATGCGATGAAGATGAAAGGTGCTCGTGAGCAGCAAGCTGGAGCAGGGAAGAGCTGACAAGCCAGAGGCTGGCCCAGCCAAGGGGACAGATCTGTCACCATGGTCTTTCACAAGCGTAATGCGCTGCTGCTTCGCAGAGCTGGCAGGTATCCTCAGCTCTTGCTGACAACAAACTACTTTCTATGCAAACTGCTAGATCCTGCTGGCTGAAGCCAAAAACAGCACAGCTTTTCTAAAATATGCTTGCCCTCCCTCCTCTCTTGTCTGTCCCTTTTATCTATTGTTTTGATGGTGGTGGTTTTGGAGGGCTGGTTTCAAACATCCTCTTCCAACTAGTGGAATTGTCTCCCTCTCCCTGACATTTTCTTACAGTGAATACAACAGGATAATAATTCTGGGGAATTAAAAAGCTGGAACAACCAAGCACAACCTCCCGCATCAAGCTAGCGGCAGAGGTGGAGAGCAGTGGTGTGGTTACCTCAAGACAGACCAGGTGAATCCTCTTGGCAGAGGAAGGCTTAGCTAAATTGACTGTAGCATCGCTCCAGAGCTGCCCTTCCACATCTCTGCCCTGCCACCCCCGTGGCTGCCATTCCCCAGATCCGCAGGTGAGCTCCAGTCAGCCCCCGTACGCAGGTTTCTCCTAACGCAATCAGATCTGCTGCAGATTGTCACAGTGTAATCTGAGATTGGGATTGCATAAGCACTTCATAAATGGATTATCTATCTTTGTAGGTTGATTTGGGAGATGCTTTCCTTTCAGAATCAACAGCAGCAAAGACCACAAATCCATCCTCAGGGGTAAAAAATAAAAACAAAAACCTACACTCAGCTAGTTCCTTACATCTGATTTCAAAGCTGTATTTCCACACATACCGATCTAGACAAAAAGGGGCAGAAGGGCAGGGAAATGCATTGGCCAAGCCACCTCTGTTGTTAATACTTGTAAAACACAAGTAGGGCAACAAAGGCCAGAGCAAAGTTACAGGCACTTAATAAATAGGAGAAGGTCCCTGCACCAAAGGCCTCCAAACCTAATTAGATGGCAGAGCACGAGATGACACAGGTGCAGAGTGAAGGAGCAGCTCGCTCGAGGAAGATGACAGGCAGGCCAGAGAGCAGCACTGCAAGAGGAGTGGCAGAACCAGGTACCAGCAGCTCTCTGCTCCCACAACACCGAGTCTCTGCCTCTACATGCTGCCCAGCCCCGAGACTCCCCAACAAGACAAAGGCAGCAGCTAAGGAAGAAACTTTGCAGCCCTGCAAACAGTAATGAAAGAAGAAACCCAAAGGTGCCAGAGTAACCAGGCACTATGGAAGCATTTTAATGATGAGCATGACTCTGAGCCTAGAAACCTGCCCCAACCTCAAACACACCACACAGTATCACAAAATACTGTCTCTGTACCCCACTTCCCTCACGTGTACCCTCAGAGGAGCAAGGCAGAAGACCAGATACCCACCTGAGAACAACACAACCTCTGCACTCCTGTGCACCTACCACCTCAGCTCCCAGTCCTCCCCACCTAGCCAGACACCTCCCATTCACCTTCAGGCAGAAGCTTACCAGCCTTCTCCCAACAAAGAGTGCAGGAACCCACCAAGGGCCCCAAGAAGCTTCTGCCCCTCCCAGCCATCAGGGGCACTCACAAGCAACAGCTGGGAGCAACACTCCAAATACAGCTCAGCTGCTGGTTGGGAAGGCAGGGCAGGCTCTGAAGGTGACAGCTGTATAGCTCTCACACCGTGACATGAAGAACAGTAAAAAAAAGTGACTTTGGGCTTATTTTAACTTTGAAAAGCTACCTACCATCTGAAAAGTGAAATTTCCACAAGTATTCTGCTTGAGTCTTCCTCTGCTCCCACCCTGAAGGCAAAGAAAACTTTACTGTCAGGCAGTGCTTTGTAGAAACCCACTCACAGCAATGATTGCTCATCAAGCTTTCAGTCACTTCAGGTGGTGGTCCTGCCCAGCCAGAGGCTGGGGTCACCACACTGACCTCTGCAGAAGTACCTGGGAACAAGGAGTAATGTGCAAACACCCTCCACCCACAGCACCCAGTGCTTATGGCTGGCACCCATGGGTACTTGTGGCAGCACCCCACACATCTCTGATGGTGGGTGGGAGTGCAGAACAGCACCTGCAGCTCTGATGTCACCTGCAGTGCTTTACGCCACAAAGCTCAGGGGACAGAAAAGTATCTTTGTAAGGGATTAAATCTTCTACTGCTCACTGCAGCATTTAAAGAGAAACATCATCAAAAATCCCCTCCCGGGCTGCGTAAAGGCAAACCACACACAAACTGGAGCCTGTAGCCAGAGGTAATGATTTAAGAGACTGAAGTTTAATTCCCACTCTGCCACAAACTCGCTGTGACCTTAACCAAACCCTTGCTGTTTCCATCACTAATTTCATCCTCCACCTGCTTCAGCTCTGCACAAGGCCCATTTTCCCTACACGTTTATACACTTCTTATCAGGCGGGAGATGCAATAACTAAGCACACCACAGCATACACAGTACAGCTTAGGAAGGCACTGCTGTAATTGGGAGGACAGGCAAGGGACAATGGTTATGAACTAGACGAGAGTAGATTTAGATATTAGGAAGAAAATCTTTCCTGTGAGGGTGGTGAGACGCTGGCACAGGTTGCCCAGAGAAGTTGCGGATGCCCCCTCCCTGGAAGTGCTCAAGGCCAGGCTGGATGAGGCTTTGAGCAACCTGGTCTAGGGGAAGGTGTCCCTGCTCACGGCAGGGTGGTTGGAACTGGATGATCTTTAAGGTCCCTTCCAACCCAAAACCATTCTGTGACTGAAATCTGGATGCTGCACAATGCACACAAAGAGTTTTACTGTTAGGGACTCAGGTTTTCTCTCATACTCACCAGCTAAATGGCAATAAAGCAATTTCCTTCTTCTTCCCCCTAAGCAGCAGCACCCCTTGTCACTGCTGCGGAACTGGTGAGGTAATCACACACCCCGATTACCAAACATGCTGGAGTATCAGCAGCTTGGCTCCAGCATGACACACCCACTGCGCCCAAAGGCAGCCTGGCACATGTCAAAAACCTGAATTTTTACTGTTGTCTGTGCTCGTGCTGGATCTATGTGTTCGGTTCGTGTTGGGGAGGAAGGGCCACCTTGTGAGAGTGAAAAGCTCCCCTGGCTCCAAGGCAGAGACTCCCCAGCCCAGGCTGGGTCAATGAGCACCAGAGAAATGCTTCTGAGAATCCATAGTTGCGAGGGGAAGGACTGTCCTGAAAAGAAGTAGGTGGGGGTGAACCTGGAGGAGAGGCCATTGATCTAACAAAAGACAACCATCAGCCTAAACAAAGGACAGACAGTCAGACACAGAGAGAGCTTCGTTGCTGGAGGAAAGAGGA
>NW_010306647.1:0-5037 GCF_000700745.2 Antrostomus carolinensis | reverse complement strand
TAAATTTTATATATATATATATGTATAAAGGAGTCTGAGCTGTAACCTGTTTGCTGTTGGAGGTGATGAGCACACTCGGCTGCTTCCTTTGGCTGCTGGTGGAACTATCTTAGTTTTTCCCCCAGGCTAAAAAAAACCAAAACAAAACCTTCTTTTTTCTTAAAAACACTTTAGTTTGGGGATTTGAAAGAGCCAAAACCATGTCCTCTGCAAGCTTGCTTTGGACATAAAAGTGGGAGTAACAGAGGTAGAAATATGATCCTTGTGGTAGTCTAAGGCCTAAATATTGAAAATCTTGCTAGGGCGTTTCAAAATAACATCTTTAATTTGGGGAATGTTTTACTTTGTTAAAAATAAATCAGCCTGTGAAGTCAGCTGAAGTTTCATGGTTAGTTTTCATCTGCTGGTTTCCTGCCTGTTTGAAGAGTCACAGGAGACGTTTCTGCTGGGGAAGGCTAAGTTATGCCACTTGTGGTGTCTGGAGAAGCTGTGATTAAAGGGCACAGTTATGTTCTTCTCTGATGAAGAGATAAATGTTCCCTTTGTTTTACTTAATTGTGTTCTGTAGAATAAAAAGGAACTTTAAGGTAGAACAGTCTTTGGGGTTGGTTCAATGGGAAGAATAACGTAATTGGAAATTAAAAGCCCTGATAACATTAGACACTCTGCAACAGCAACTGCTGTGTGTGGAGTAACACACAGCTCAGTCCTCAGTCAGGGTGAGAGGAGTGATTCTTACAACTGCCATAACATTTTTCCGAGTACGTTGTTATAAATTTGGCTGCAGATATATTTATCCTGTCACCATCGTCCCAAAAGCTGCGGCAAATACTGGTGGAATGAAGGCAGCAGGCTGGGGCGGGGATTTTCTCACCCGCTGTATTCCTTCTGCTGACTTCTCCCCTACACCTCCTCCAGGAACTCATCATCAGAAGCTTAATGTCTTTACTTGTAAGGCGCTTGCTTATCCATCTTCACTGCACTCTCATCCTCACTGCTTAGCACTGATGTTAATACCATCCTTTTTAAATATATATATTTCAAACAAACCTCTTCCTGCTTTCTCAATGTTATTTTCAGTAGGAACACTGGGAATTTCTGCCTCATTATCTTCCTCCAAGTTTTTACTTTAAGTGTTCCTTTGCTATTAAGTTTAAAAACAAAGCCCCCAAACCCCTGCAGTAAACCCCTTGCTGCCCTGACATACCAAAGGCCTGACCAGTATTTCCTTGTTATTGTGTTCTTCCTTCCTGAATCCATCTGCCAGTTGTTTACATATTTGAACTGTGAGTTATTAGGGGTAGATAACTTCAGTTTACAATCAGGCTTAGAAATAAGCCAGAAGAATCCTAGTCCATGATAAGGAAGTGACAGAGAGGAGAAAGAACTTGTAATGGTTCTTGTTTATAGTTCAGTCCCGTTTTTAGTGGCAGTGAAGTGCAGAAAAGCCAGGTCCTGTAGAATGATAAACTGTTGGTGTTCTGGTAAAACAAAGGCTGTGTCTGGAAATGGAGTGCAGCCTGCCTTGCTCTCTGAATTAACCTCAAAAAACATCACCCCTCGGAACACCAGTGTCATCATCCCAAAAACGAGGAGCTTCCTGGGAGAAGCGAGTATGTACACCTATTAGATTGCTTTTGTTTTTACTATGGTGGACATTTAAGAGCTTAAACACACATTCAGAATAAAAACATGTTACATTCTGGATCAGACAAACCTTCTTGCTGAATTACTGTTGGAAAACAGACTCAGCTTCCTCGTGTGTGTGCCAGATGCTCCACGTGCACACACACGTGTGTGTTACCTGTGTGTTTGTGCACATCACAGGTTTTGTTGTGCCCTGGGTGTGCATGTGCAGGATTTCCTTGGACCGAGGCCCTGCAGGCTGTGTGCCCTGGGGAGCACAGCACACGTGCTGGTCTCCCAAAGCTGTGGGTATTGATGAGATTGTCTTTGGGTGGAAGGGTGGGACTTGTTGATACGGTGAATCGAGCTGTTGTCACAAGAGAATGAATTCGAGTGCAGCTCTTCAAGTATGTGCCCGTTCGTGTTCTAGTCAGTGTCTAGAAATGATACCATCAAACACCTTATCATTATGATTAAATTGCCTGGAATTTATCAAAACTACATGTCAGCCACTTAATTATTTACAGTGCCCTGTTTATTACAGTGCTCTTAGGTGGGTAAACAAGGCAGTTGTGCATTTGCACCCTTCTCTCTCTCTCTCTCTCTCCAGCAGCTTTCTTGTGTAAAGCTCCTTGTTTTAGTGGAATCTAAGACACGCTCTTGTGGCTTGTGCTGTGGTTCACTGGAAACCTCAAGCTGTTAAAACGATCTGTGTAATTGAAAAGTGAAACTGTCCTCTCACACCCTCTGTCCTGTCCCTGCAGAAGTGCTTAGTTGCACTGT
This sequence comes from Antrostomus carolinensis, assembly GCF_000700745.2. Classification (NCBI taxonomy): domain Eukaryota; kingdom Metazoa; phylum Chordata; class Aves; order Caprimulgiformes; family Caprimulgidae; genus Antrostomus; species Antrostomus carolinensis. Next base: position 2,628 of record NW_010306647.1, on the reverse strand, counting down.
GCACTGGCTGGGAAAAATGGATTAGTGTTCCAGTTTCACCAGGTTTGTTTTAATCAGACTAATTTTACCTGGAGTTATCCTGTGTGCTCTGGATAATAAACAATCCAGAGGAGCCACAGCTGCTCTTGCCATGGTGAAGCAACTAAGTGTGATTTGTATTTTAGGATCAGTGGAACCCGAGGTTGCAGTGGGATAGAATTCCAGGGGAGGGGTTCCCTTTGAGTCCTGTAAATACCAGCACTAATGAATTTATCAGTCTGGGACCTTTATCATCCCAGGTGCTAGCAAGAGCATGAGAGCGTGTCTGTGTTTCAGCAGCTGCTGGGATTGGATTTACATTTTCAGATCCCCCCTCTCCCAGGTGGGATCTGATCCCACCATTTTCAGATCCCACCTCTCCCAGAGGGCTGAAGTTAACTGGTCCCGTGGTGCCTGCCAGCCAGCAGGTTTCTGAGGTGAAATGTGTGGGAAGTCTTTGGCTGCTGCCCGCTTCAGACCCCGATAAGTGCCGCTGCTGACTCTGCGTTGATGGTTGGCAGTTGTTGCTAGATGGGAGACAGTGGCAGCACTGGTCTCATCTTTTCCAAGGCATTTGCCTTCCCGTGGTTTTCCTGGGCAGAGCTAAAGCTTGTCTCTGCTTAAGACTGTAATGAGACAAAAGAGGAGTCCTTCTGCTCTCACAGCTCTTCCCTTTCTCCTGCTGGGGGAAGAACCTGCAGATTGCATGGAGACATTCTGTGAGCTGAGTGATTCCTCACTGTAATGTCTTCACTTTGTGACATACACCCTTACACAGTTTGAATGGCTTATTTGGAGAAGTCAGACAGAAATTTGCTACTTATAAAACCCACTTTGTGTGGCCCAGGAGGATCGAGACCCCCCCCAAGTTTCTCAGATCTCCAGATGGATGATTAGTGATGGAGCTGTGCAAAATCCTGCTCCAGGTTTGGTTTTTGGCTGTGACAAAGCTAGCGTTGTGTCTCAGCTCTTGCTGAGACTGTTTTCCTTTGGGGAGAGGGTCAGGGAGGCACTTCTGTAGAGTTGTGGTGGAATTTTGATGCAATTAAAAGGCAGATGAGATTAGTGCAGCGCTGACAGGGTCTGGTGTGCTCTGTGTGCGTTGTGGGACCGCTCCAGCCGCAGCCCTGCCACCACGCTCCATCCGCAGGCTGTCAGGTCTGTGCTGGCTGAGCTTGGCTGCTCCAGGTTCACAGTTGTCTGGAGAGGAATTTATCGTGGGTAGTGAGAAAAAGGCCCAGGTGTCCGGGTGGTCCAGCACGGTGGGAGCTACCATGTTTCTTTCTGAGCTTCATGATGTCCCTTTCCTCTGTGTTTGCCTCGTCTCTCTCCTTACCCCCTTTCCTAAAGGTTTGTGTGGCTCCTCTCCCTTTGCTACAGCAACTCACCTCTTATTTTATCTCCCTGATGCCTGTTAAACCTGAGACTCCCCCTTGCCAGGGACTTGCAGACTAAAGGCCAGCCAGCAGGATGTTCCCTCTTTCCAGCTTCTTCATAAATAGCTTTTTTTTTTCCTTCTAGAATTGCCAGGTTCTAGTTTCAGTGCTTTATTGGTTATTGTACTGTCTGTTTTTCTGCATGCTCCTCTTCCTCTCCCCCTTGTCTGCTGTATCCAAGTTTCTGATCTAATTTTTGAATTGCATACTTTTTAGTATGAAGGTGATCATTGGGTCAAAGAAAAATCTACACTGGAAGAGGTCACTGGAGGTGCAAACACTGGAGTTATATCAGGTTGCTCAGAACCTTGTCCAGAGGAGTTTTTAAATGATATGTGCTATCACACAACTACACTCTCTGCTGAATGAAATCCAACAAAGTTCTCAAGAAAGCTTCAAGGGGCTTGGTTAACTTTCCTTTGGTTGTTTCTTGCCGCTATACCAAGCTGTCATAGCTACTGGAGTGAGCTCTCTGGCTCTGTTTTATTCACCATTTGAAAGGTGGAGTGGGGTTTTTGTTTGCTTGTTTTTAATTTAAAAGTTTATTAATGCACGAGAAAACAGTGTAGTGCTATTTTTTTATATATATATATATGTATATCCCATTGGAGGGCTTGATAAGGTGAGGAAGACGTTTGCCCCTGGCTTGCACAGTGTGAATTTTCCGAGTGTGTGGTTTGGCTCCCTCTCAAGCTTGTTCCTCAATAACGTTGCTATTTCAGTCACTTAACAAAGACTGGCTGCATCCCGTGCTCTCAATGATGCCTTGGCTCACAGATGTTACAGAATCCATTGGCAGTGAATGTGAGGTTAGCTCTGTGCATAACGAGCGAGGGTGTCGCTGGCTGTGACGTCGCTAGTGACCCACAGGAAGAATTTGTCCTACATGGCAAATAGCTGATTCCAAACGGCTCGGAAACGCTGCCTTGGACAGCTTCCCTATCTTGGTCAGAGATTTCCTGATACTACACTGTGCTGGTAATTATTTTGTGTAGCAACCACTCAACGCTTTTGTTTCCATCGTTTAGATGGACAGTGCATCATCCTTTGCGTGTGGAAAGTACTCACTGCTCACATACTGCTGTAAAATAACCCTAAAATCAAGTGGATTAGTTGATAGTTGATATAATTTGTTTTAGAAAGAAAGAATCATAGAATCATAGACTGGTTTGGG
>NW_010306646.1:0-648 GCF_000700745.2 Antrostomus carolinensis | reverse complement strand
TGCAGGACTGCATGGTCTTACCTGTGGGTGAGACCACCACAGTGAACCTGCTTAAGCTGGGAAGTTGAACAAGACGGCCTCCAGAAGCCCCTTGCAACCTTATCCATTTTACGATGCACTGATTTTTACTGGGTTAGACCAGATAACTAACTTCTAAAAGTTTGTGTTGTGTTTGTGTGTGTGTGTGAGAGAGTATTTGGTAGTGAGGGAAGGGGCTGCAATGATAGCCCCTGTGAGAAGCCTTGCAAAGCTCACCTGGCTCCAACGTAGATCCACCTCAAGCCCAGACTGAGCCAGTTAGCAATAGGGAAATGCATCTTTGAATCAATATTTATGAGGGAAGAAATGGTTTTGAAAAGAAGAAGGAGGAGAGAACCATGAAGAGAAGACATTGACCTGAACAAAAGACGACCATTGACCTTAACAAAGAAGAGAACATCATTGCCATGAGGAAGGAGAAGCAGAGGAATGACAGAGAACCTCAGACACCCAGATCAACACACATGGAGTAGGAGAAGGTTAATGTGGTCCCCTGCAGCCCACGGAAGTTCAACAACAGAGCAAATACCTATGTGTAGTCCATGGAGGAGTCCAAGCAGGAGCAGAAAGATGTGCCTAAGGGCAGTTGTGACTTTGAGTGCTCATTTG
>NW_010306645.1:17222-25260 GCF_000700745.2 Antrostomus carolinensis | reverse complement strand
AGATTGGTCAGGCACAATTTGCCCTTGGTGATGTCATGCTGGTTATCATCAATCACATTCTCATTCTCCATGTGACTTAGCATAGTTTCTAGGACTATCTGCTCCATGATCTTGCCTGGAACTGAGGTGAGACTGACCGGCCTGTAGTTCCCCAGGTCTTCCTTGTTATCCTTTTTAAAAATGGGGGTTATGTTCCCCTTTTTTCAGTCTGCAGGAACTTCACCAGACTGCCATGACTTCTCAAATATGATGGATAGTGGCTTCACAACTTCATTTACCATTTCCCTCAGGACCCATGGATGCATCTCATTGGGTCCCATGGACTTGTGCACCTTCAGGTTCCTTAGGTGCTCCCAAACCTGATCTTCTCCTACAGTAGATAGCTTTTCATTCTCCTGGACTCTTCCTTTGCTTTCTAGGACTTGGGTAGTGTGGCACGAGCCCTTGCTGGTGAAGACTGAGGCAAAAAAGTCATTGAGCACCTCGGCCTTCTCAATGTCCTGGGTGACTAGATCTCCTGTAGCCTTCTGGAGAGGGCCCACATTTTCCCTAGTTTTTCTTTTCTCTGCAACATACTTATAGAAGCTTTTTTGGTTGCTCTTGACGTCTCTGGCCAAATTTAATTCTGTCAGGGCCTTGGCTTTCCTAACCTGATCCGTGGCTTCTCGGGCATTTTCTCTGTATTTATCCCAGGTTACCCATCCTTTCTTCCACCCTCTATAGGCTTCTTTTTGATCCTTTTTAGATCAAGGCTTTGTTTCCTCAGATAATGAACAAAAAAACAACAGCAACCACAACAAAAAGAGTAATATTACATAGTCTGCTTATAGGTAGTAACTACTTTCATGGAAATGAGAAGGGAAGTTCTCTGGGTCATCAGAGCACAAACCAAATTACAAAATTCCACATGAACACCCATTGGCACATCAAGTTAGAGAGAATACTTCTTTGAATTCATCCCCCAAAACCAATTCCATCATTAACCTCCATCTGTCATTACAGTTTTCCTCAAGTGCAGCAGATTGGATGGGGTCCACAACAGACAAAAGCAAGGCTAAGAACACCAACATTTCTCATTTAAAATGGATATATTTTTACTTATAGTACAAAGTTAGGACTGAATGCAAAAGGTCGAAGTTTTCATACCTCGTTGCCAATGCAATGAGCCTTGTACATCCATTTTTAGTGTGGCAAGAAAAGAGAAAAAACAAGGAGGAAAAAATATTGTTCATCAAGCTAAGGTCAGAACAATACAGCATTAATAATACAAAGGAAATGTATTTGCTTGAGCTGCGCTCTAACCAAAATAAGGTGACAAGGTTGTTACATTACAACTGATGGTTGTGACTTATGCTCATTGACTTGCTGTTTTCAGTCCAGTTTCTAGAGGAGAGTTTTGTTTCGTGGACACCTACTGCAGATGGCAACATCAGGAGCTTTGAGTGGATGAAACGACTGTGCTTTCTCCATCTCAGATGTGGTTCTTCTTATTATATTTGAAGGACACAGATTAGGTACCTTAAGTAAACTTTTGCATTTATTTATTCTATAATGAAATAAATGTTTTTAGCTTCTGGTACTATTCATGAATATTAAATCACTTTGAGAAAAAGAATAATTATATAGAACTATATATTAAAATTGAAAGTGAGCCACTGATGAGAAACTAAAATAAGATTACATGTCCATAATTTGGAAGCAATGATTGTGCTGAATTAAAATAATTCTAAGTGGTTTAAAGACTTTCAGAATGAATGGCAAATTGATAATAAGCAATTTCACTCTGATAGCATTACAATGCCAGGGATTCTTTCAAATCAATTCCTATTTCTTCCACAAAAGAGGTTTGCAGATAGTAATTGCAGAAAACACATCTTTACTGTCAGAGCAGATCAGCTTTTGTCTCTGAAATTGGATCAGCTCACCTTCTTCAATTGCTATTTTCCATTGAACTACAAAGTGATGCAAGTGTTACATAGCTGCATAGTGGGATTGTACCAGTGGCTCTGGGAAGAAACAATGGGACAGCTGTATGATCTGTGCACTCAAAGTGCACAATACTTGATATGGAATCCTGTTCTTTTTAAGGACAATGCTGACTGAATCAGGTATTTCAGACAAGCCCGAAAAATAAGCCAAAAGTAAACCAACTTTTACCTGTGGAGGTCAAAAGCTTAAGAGACAGTGTTACCCTTCAGCATGACTCCTGAAAAAGATCATATAATATCAGTATCAGTCTGTCAGGGATCTTATTCCTTTCAAAACTATATTTGTTAGAGACTGAAGTTTTCCAGGAGTGAACCCTATAAAAGGCCTGACACAGCCCTTCATATGCTAACACAAACCACGCAATATCACCAGCACTGTCTTTGGTGTGATGATAACATTATGTATTTCATGACTTAAGAAGCTGTTGCATGTCAGAGAAGGGGCAACACAACAAAGTCATGTCATGTAAGAAGGCAACATTAGCAGCTAAAGAAGAAAAAAGCAAATAGCAAAAGGCATCAAGAGAAAAAGAGTAAGCAACAGTAAGTGGCACCAAGAAAAAAACACGGCCAAAACAAGTTTCAGGTGATTACGTGAGCATGCAAATATTTCCAAGATTACATCAGAAGCCCTCCTACATTTACCAAAATCAACAGTAGATCTTTTTCCCATCCTTATCCTTGCTTACACAATCACAATGCTTAGGACCAGGTACTTCACTATATTCCAAATACCTGCGGGACTGTATGATTCAAGATCATGGCAAGCACAGAGTTCCATGAACAAAATAAGGAAATCAAGAGCTGTCATTCTTTCACTACCTCTTAAAGATAAGGTTCAGTCAAATTCTCAGTGCACAAAGTGACTGCACCAGCTGCTAGCTTGAAAGTGCTGGCCTTCCAGAAAGAGAAAACTTATTGCATATAATGTATTGGGATTTTGACTGAAAGTCGGGATGCTAATGAAGGTTTTGGGATATGCTGTATTATGGCTGCTAATATGAATGTCTCATGTCCAACCTTGGCACTGAATGTTTTGCGGTAATGTGAGAACTGACCTATCCCACCTAGACAATTAGTGGTTTCTTCTTTTCATCAGCTACACAGGTTGGCCATGACATCAGGCTCTCCCCAGATGTTCCTTATACACTGCTCTTTGTTTGCAGCATTTACTAGTTTCACCCATAATCCTCTGAGTTCTTGCTTCCTACACATTTCCATAAGGGCTACAGCAAAGGAAGCTTCCTTTAAACTGGTCTTCACAAATGACCCAAATAAGCCTTTAGCATTTACTATACTATGCTGTCTGCAGACATTCCCAGTCCAGCTGAACTGCTCATAAGCATGTTCCTTTGCACTGCATTTTCAGGAAGTTTACTGCAGCATGAAACACAAATCCTCAGGGGCCAGTCTTCAAAAAAGGAAAGGCAATTGCTTGGAACAATATAATAAAAATTATGTTGGACATCACAGACCGTGAGAACTTCCTGAATCCTATGTAGGGCCATCAGTGGGAGATCTTATGGTCTGATAAGGGGAATCACTGTTCTCCAAGATCATATGTTGCTAAATTGTCACCTAATACAAAACATATTTTTTTTTCCTAAAATGACAAGTGATTGAGGAGACAAAGTAGCTGCTCAAACAACTGCTTCAGGACCCATATCAGCTGTCCATTCAACTCCTGAGTTTTCTGATCTTGTGACCTGTCTACCAACAACACTGCTCAGGCTTTGCTCTTCTACTATAAGCCGAACAGGGAACATCACCTACAAAAGTCAGATGATTAAAACTACTTTTTATTCCTTTCAAACTGAAAGGTTGTTTGTCAAGGGCAAAGTGACAGAATGAGAGGAACGGATATGTGGTAATGGACACTGGGCACTCCCACCCAACAGTAATGGCTGGTGAGTATATGGGGGATAAGAAGTTGCTTTTCCAGTGGTTCCATTTACCTTGAAGGGGAGCAAAATAAACCCTATACATTGCAGATTTTAGCACAACTTAAGTAACAGTACTACATGGGGCAGAATGCTTTGGTTTAGTAATATAAATATTTTTCTGACAGTAAAAAAATCCCTGTAAGATTCTGGCCAGATTCATGACTTTCATTCCTTCCATATAAAGTTTAGGCAAAGCTAAATATTGAAGTCCTGTTTCACTGCTGAAATGAATAACACTCATTAAATACACTTCACCATGCTTTCCCACTATTGGGTTTGGCAACAGCAAAGCGTCATAGTGAAGATCCCTACACTACTTAAGTGGAGAATGAAGATTTCTCAAAGTGAGAAGAGAATGAGGTTTCCAAGGTACAGCACATAACAGGCAGTGGCGCTCAGTAAGTTAATTGCAGTCCTCTCTCAGCTATACCATTGACTTCCTCATGGCTTTCTGAGCTGGTTAACTTTTCACTCTCCTTCTTTCTGTCCTGTCAATTTATATTGTCATACTTTGGGCCACTAACTCTTGCATTCCGTGATGGTACAAGCATAAACAAGATCAGTGAGGGTCTGTTGGTGCTACTGTAGTAGATATGATAAGTAATACTGAATATGATAAGAAGAGGCTTTGAAATAGTATTTTGAGGAACAAAAATGCATATGCTGTTGAGATTGAAATACAAAATTGCTTCTTTCCCCATGCAGAAAGCAGTTTAGGAAGGTCTCCCACAGGCTCCAGTGAGAATGGATGGTAAAGGCAGTAGTGCTATGGTTTTAACTTACCCTCTTTTTGATTCCTGCAATCACTTCACACTTTCCAAGTCACACTTTCTACCAAAACCTGTCTTGACCCACGATTTGGGAACAATTACTTTCACAGTATGGGTCTGCTACAGTGCTGGGAGTGCTGCATGACAACTTAAGAAAAAAAAAAGAAATTCAAGGGTGAAACATAGTGAAGAAGAACACCTGGGATGTTATATTGAAGGGCTGGTGAAAGAGGGGGAGAGAAAGAAGTGTTACGTGACAAATTTAAAAGCTAACAATACAAGAAGGTCTGATAGCCTCTCAATGAACAAGAAATTAAGGTGTAGTATTCTTATCACAGCTAATAAGAACACAACAAAGAGAAAAAACTTCAGACTTCACACTGCTTACCAATTACCTCTATTTCTTCCCAAGGTCTGTAAACTAGTTGTGCTTAGAAAGTTAAAGATAAATGGTATTGATTTAAGCACATTACTAATAGTAGCTTCACTGTCGCCATTGGATTTCACCCAAAATTCTGTTGCACCTAAATTATTCTGTCATACTAGCTGCTCCTGTAAAAAAGCAAATTTGTCTTCTAAAAGTAGGATATATTGTGCCAAGTATCCCCATAGCATTTATGACTAAAAATATTTTCTTAAAAATGTCTGGATATTTTCAAATAGTATTCCAATGGGTTGTCAAATTAATAGTAAAAAAAAAAAAAAAAAAAAAAAAGAAAGAAAAAAAGGAAAAAATATCCAGAGCTGTAAGGTAATAAGAGGCTGTGCTATGGCTATGGACAGTTGAAACCCACCAGCAGATAAGAACACAAATTTGGAAGAAATACAACCATTTTAAATTGCCTGTTTTCCATGACTGAAATGTGAAATATGTATTATTTAAACAAAGAAACTAAGTGCCTACACAGGACAGGGGGTGTAATTTCCCTGAGTAGTTATTTCAATTATCCCTCTGTTTGATGAGAAGACTGACATTCTCTCAAATACCAGTACAGGCACACACACCAGGGTCCCATACCCCTACAGTGGTGTAAACACAGAGCATTCAACTTTTCTGAGTACAGTTACTCCGTTGTGTACAAGCAGAATTCAGAACATTCATTAGAAGGGTCAAACAAAGGAGCTACTAAAATCTATGGGACCTTGAGCTCAGGATGGGGCTGCAATTGCAATAACAGTTCAAGAGGATTCAAGATGACATTTGAATTGATGGTAACAGAGTACAGTAATTCTCCCGCAAGCTGCATGTGGTTAAGACAAAGATGCTGCATCAAGATTGTGTGTGATAAGCAGGGACTAACTACCGCACTTACCTTAATTCAGCAGGCCTCCTTGCTTAGAGGTTTGGGTTCTTTTAATCAGATCTCAGTGTATGTAGTTGTCTAGTCAGTTTACAGTTTATACCATCTTAGCAGCTTTAAATGGTTTCCCGTATTCTGGGAACTTATTCTGGCCAGCCAGAGCTGTGCCAAACTTCTCACCCTTCTTCCAACTTCAGGTGTTCAGGCCTTCTATTTTCAGCAACTCATTGTAGTCCCAGCTGCAGTGGAACAACAGTAGGGTGTACAGATCTTGATAAGAGAGCAAGAACTCGTGGAATGACAAGGCTTACACTTATCATTGCATAAGACACTTCTATCAAAGGAGGAAGTATCTATTCTTTGCAATAGGGCATCATGTAAGTGCCCTAGAGAAGGAATAATAAGAGACTTCTGGCTTGCCAGAGGCTCTTAGGGTCTTACATCCAGCCTTTCCTTTTTGGTAGCTCAGCATCTCCTGGCCAACACTGCAGTCACATGGAGATGCCAGTCAGTAGCTGCTCCTTTAGCCACGGGTCCTTAAAGACAACAGCACTCCAGATAAGCAGAAGAGAGAATCCTGTGTTAGGTAGGAAAATATGGTTTGTTTGTTTGGTTGGTTTTTTTTGCAGAAGCCAGCAATAGGTTAGGTGGAGCAGGATCTGGAGGAGGCATTAGAAAAGCAAAAGATCCAATATCAAGGTGGGAGTGGTGGCCACAAAGATCCTACAATTCTACTTGACATGCAAGACGAGCAGATCTAAGGTGATGGGTGACAAGTAAATAAAGCAAAAAGACTGCACGACAAGTGGCACTGAGCCATTATTGATAGTGACATAGCTCTAAGGAGCTTTCTGTAAAGTTATTCAAACAGGACCTACGTTGACCATACGCTGCCTAGACTGCAGGTGAGCAGATCCCAGGCTAGGCAGCTGAGAGGCAGTGCTGGAGCTGCAGTCAGAACAGGAGACTGGCAGGAAACAAAGCATGGAAATTAAAGAACCTGAAGTTAAGAGTAAGGTAACCATGGTTTTGGAGGAGTGATGCTGTAGTGTGTAGTAAGAAAAGGTGCAGAGAAGAGCATTAAAGGAATGTTTGTTCATCAGGAATAGTTTACCACTGTATACATAACAGAGAAAGATGCAGAAAGAATAAAATGTTATCATAAGCCACTTCAGCAACTTAAAGGAAACTCATGTACATAACTTTCAAAATCCTTTAAAAAGTATTATAAAGAGGTAAAATTAAACATGATAGACAAGAGCCTCAACCATATTAGTGGATCAACAACATTTTTGTGGTAAGTCTCTCAAATCTAGTTTTACTCGTTTTTATCTTTAAAAGGACTTTTTAAGTTAGCTTTGCTAGCTTTGGTTAACTATACAGAGCAAAGAAGTGATTGCATTCCTACAGAAATGCCTCTAATAACTCCTTAGAATGAGCTGTGGTATTTTTCCACTAATTGTAGAAAAAACTAATGGGCACCTTGAGCATGTGTTATTTATCTGCATGTCAGTTTAAAAATATTTCAGTTGTGAAAAATTACAAGGCATATTTACTCTAGAGCACACACTCTGTACCAGTAAAAATAAAATGCTCATTGTGAACTCAAAAAATAAAAAGGAATTTTTATCACAGGACTGTAGTATCATTAAATATACAAAATTCTGTGTTAGCTTCCCAAAGAACAGGGCATTAACCCGAGTTCCATTTTCCTTTCACAAGTCCTCAGAAAGGTGGTAGGACCCATAAGAAATTGTGTTCCAAGGATCATAACTCTTAAGGGGAGAGATATTAACCCAAGTAGATTTGGATTGTAGCTATATATTTCATTCATTTCAATGTCTGGGAAAGAAGGAATAACTGCAATTATGCTTTTCTTCTGAGTCACTCCATGTCAAATATATTCTACTCCACCTAATTTCATTTTTTTTAAATGCAAGATCCAGAACATCAAAACAAAATAAAGCATAGCAACTTGAACAAAATTATAAATTCCAGATATAGATGGCACCTTTTCTGTGACAAAGATTACCTGA
>NW_010306645.1:13566-17183 GCF_000700745.2 Antrostomus carolinensis | reverse complement strand
CTCTTCCCAGTTCTTGGTTCCCCACATTCTCATTGTGAGGAGTTTTCCTACTATCAGTAAGTTTGCCATTTCAAAAATGTTGGCACTCACCTAGGATGAAACGAAGATCTTCCTCATTTTTCATAGATATCATAAAGCCCTTTTCTTCACATAGGTAGATGGCTGGGACATCCAGTAGGAGTATGACACAACAGATTCAAGTTCCCGTGTTTTGCCATTTGCCCTCATTCCAGATTCCCTGTCTTCACTGACAGGATGACAACAGTGTTGAAGTGACCAACTTTCAAAATTTCCTATTTAAATTCTTCCATTATGTATAAATAAATGTGGAGCAATTGGATATTGAACCTAGACATGGCTAGCTATGGAAGATTAATCACTGAAAAATTAAGCAGCGGATAGGGAAAATTTTATCTAAACAAAGTCTCAGCACAAAGTCCAGTATTACCAAATCAGAATTTTCTAATTAAAAAAAAAGGGGGGGGATAGCTGTGATTGGCATAAAGACTATTTAAAAATAAAAGAAATAAAAGATAAAAAGAAAAAGAAAAAGCTTATTGCTGTATTTATAACCCCTCCCCAGGTTCCATGTCCACAGCAATTCAATTGGGCCCCTAGGAAATCCAGTTGTAAATGCTTTTCCATAGCAAAGAAGATCCTGATACAGTCTTCTTGCAGAATTTCCGTAAATAAATAAAAAAAACCAAAACAAAACAAAACAAAAAAGGACCCCAAAAAGCACTGAAGGGGATTGAGGGACTATATTGCTGTGTGATAGATGTCCAGATACTATATTTCTTCATCTGCCTTTCTTGAGTGCAGTTTCATGAGTGTTTACAGGCCAGCTTTAAACACTAAGGACTACATTTGTGGTACAATGTGTAGAGATTTGATTGGACAATTTTGCCTTAACACTAATGTGTTCTGCATTGTTAAATTCCTAAACACCACGTAGAAAATTTAGTTTCAAAAGTGCCCATTATGCTTCGGTGTTGAACTTTTTAAAAACCGTTGTTAGTCTATTCAACATTCATTGCTCTCACACTAGTCAGAGAGAACTTTCTCTTCTCATTTCAGTTTAGACAGTTAATCACAAGATACATTCTTGCAACAACTTCACATACTAAATGAAATTCTTAAAATTAATCTTCAGAGATGACACTGATTAACATCTTCATAATGCTTTATCTACAGATCTACTCATAAATGCTAAAAGCTTGAGAAAAATCTATGATCTAACTACAAATTTTGTTCAAGGGTAATGCTTATTTTTTTACAAGCACAATAGGTACTACATTTAACATAATTTTTGTCACAATTTTTCTATCATTAAAGAGAAATCTAAAGTGAACATATCCACATTTGTATTTGTTTTTTTCTCCTTTTTCTAGTTGGGAATTTAAAGCATTAACAAGGAAAAAACCCAAGGACTTCATTCTCAGGATATGAATGCACGTAAAAACAGGTAGAATACAGAAGCAAAAATTGAAACATCAGGGAAGATTATGATTATAAGCTAGTTCTGAGTGACAACAGTGTAAGCATTAAAAAATAAAGTATGAAAACAGGTTTGTCCCCACCTTTCCTACCATACAATCTAAGCATGTGTCTGGTTTGTAAATCACGAGATCTTAAATGAAATATAGCATAGTCTATGCATGAATGGGAAGATCTAATTTTATTGGGAAAAGACAGACAGCATTAGACCAGTCTTTCTGCTAATAACATTTGTTAAGGAAACAAAGAAGAGTTATCTGGGTGTATGCTGGGGGAGGAGAGATAAGCAACAGAAGTTCTTGAACAGATTTCACAGAGTAAACTGATATGAAATGCCTTCTGCAGACAATGGGTAAGTTTAAATTTATACTGTGTGGCTGAGATTTGTAAGTGGACATGAACGAAAGGAGTCCACCACATTTACAACAGTTTGCTCATTCTTTTTAGTGGCTTTCTGAAGTGGAAGTTGCCATGAGAGACAAGCATTTAATACTTCAAAAAGCCCAATTTATTCTTACAAGACAATAAAGTACTTCCTCTTGAAACAGCAGGTAGCACTGAAGGCATCCTTAAAAATCTAACCTCAATGTGCTAAAGACACTTAATAATCTTTAAACTACATACAATACCACTTCCTCCCAAGTACCAGGATGTTGTAAAATGTCTAATTAGTCCTTATAATAGTGCTGACACCTCCGCGGCACATAAAAGGGGACTTTTAATTTACAAAAGACAACTCCGGTTGTCCTGATTTTTACCTTTAATTAGACTGTAAGGCATTTCTCCATGAGACTGAAGATGAATATTCCATTAATTTGGCTGTTAACCAACATATGAGGTATTGGCTGAGGGTACAAGGCAGATTTGTGAGGCTTTTTTTAAAGCAATATTCTAATGTTTTGAATTGATTTTTAATACACACTGTCTCATGGATTATTTAACTCTTTAATGAGGTACAAGGAAATATTAAAGCCAATATTTTAAATGCCAGGTAAATGACCCAGCTTAAGGGGAAAAAAAAGACTTTTCTGTTGAAATCAACAGAATTGATTCTGTTGAAATCAACCATCTTGCAATGGTACCAATAACTGCTTAGAATTTGGAAATTACTTTGTGATGTTTAGATTTTATATTGGTGCAATAATTGTGCACAGTAGGGTACTGTACCTAGCTATGAAAATCATTTTGAAATGAAATAAGAGGCATGATGAAAAATACAGAAAAATCAGATGCCCCAAAGGAAATATAAATAATTTTAAAAGTTAAAGTGTTTCTCAGGCAACACAAACTTTAATAAGTCAAAATTTACAATGCTAGTAAGCTATGCCCCAATGACAGGAAAATGCATGTGTCTGGATAAGAGGACCTGTGGAAATTATAGTCGTAGAGCCGTCTAATGAAATCAGAAGAAGTGAGCAATACATGTCTGAGTGCTTAATGAAAATCACCATCCAGCTCACAATGTTTATTACAAACCCTAAAACAAGGAGAAATCTGCATCATGATACGTAAGGGACTTAGTGTGTCATTTCACAGGAGCAGTTGCCTTCACTGTCATCTACTCCAAACAGGACAAAGGAGGAGGGCAGTCCAACAGATCTTTCTTCCTTTGTGCCAGCTCATCTGGAAGTGGCAAGGAGTTGGCTATTGCCCTCTAATTCTCTTCTCAATCAGGAGCTTCAAGAAAGCTCTTTATGCATCCCACTTAATGAACACAAGACACACAAGATAGTAAAGCTTCTGTTGAAGCTATACACCACAGGAGAAATATAAAGAATACATAGGGTCTACCAAAAGCTGCCTGAAGAGACAAGTTCAGGAATAAAAATAAAATGACCTGCCCTTTTTGTAAAATGTGGAGATGTTTGGGAAACAGAATATCTGCCCTGGAAGTGGGAAGAAAAAACATCCAACAATTTTCATTCAAGAATTTTAGTGGATCTACAGAATAATTCCATGTTAAAACACTGAGTTCTCTCATATAAAGAGAATAACTAGAATACTTAATCAGAAATTATTTTTCTCATTGTCTTTGGAAATGTCAACTGAGCACTCAAAACAAAGAAATTGTGCTCCTTTGGGCAACTTCTACAATCAGGGTATTGCATCCATATAGATTG
>NW_010306645.1:0-13546 GCF_000700745.2 Antrostomus carolinensis | reverse complement strand
TTTCCTATCTCTAAAGCAACTCCTGCCAAGTGTGTGAGAAACTGCACTGTAGCATTAACAGATGGAACAAACAGGATGCTGCATAGCAGGGAATCATGCCCATCCCTAACTCAGTCACAGCCATCTCCCCTTGTGTATTCATAACCCAGAGATTTCAAAGCAAAGCTCGGGGTCACAGAAGTAACCAGCTCCTTTCCCATGGATCAACAAGCAGATCTGTTCAACATCAGCTCTCTCAAACTAGGAACTCATAAGGCCTAGTCCAGACTAGAGGGCTTATTAAAAACTGAAAGTACCTGGCCTTATATTTCAGTGTAGGTATTACTGCCTGGGTAACACATCCTTTACAATTGTTGTTCCAGAAGTCAAGAAAAAAGTTTGTGTTTTTAATAATTGGAAAACACACTTATCTAGTCTGTAAGACCTAATTAAAAATTTAGAAAGCTCATAATGAGCTCATATGGGTAGCAATAATTAATGACAGTTCATCTTCAAGAGGTAAGAAAATAAGTTCTCCAACTATTGATGATCAGAATGAGATCTATGTAAAGGCAAATAATTTTATTAAAAACCAAGTGACTCTCACGTACAGTTGGACATTAGCATTTAAAACACATTGGGACATTAATAATTACTCAGCTGGGAGTAGTGGGACAAGTTTTGGAAACTGCTTCATGAGATGGACCAGCTAAATATGCTCCCAGAGAGACAAACAAAAATTATTAGAGGTCTTAGAAGCAAGACTATGGGGTTGCTTAAGCTGCAGAAGAGAAGCCCAGAGGACATGACCATATTCTTCAAAACATAAGTTATTGTAAAAAGGACACTGCTTATCTGTGTCAGACATGATGAATAAGAATGGGCTTGAATTGCTGCTAGAAATGAGAAAAGCTCTGACTTTATAAAAAGCTAAATACTGGAATAAGTTTCCAAGGAAGTTGCAGGTTTTTTTCATCAGAAGTCTTAAAAATGGTTTGGGAATTATTTACAAGAGATGAGATAGCTGGAGTTATCTCAGGATAGTCTCAAAACTGCTCTTATTTTGTCTGATTTTATATATTCTGAATTCAAACAACAGAGATGGTGCTTTCTTTTAGAAACGTCAGTATTGTAAATCACATGACCAAACCCCTTACAGGTAGTCTGTGCCCATCTTACTAACCCATCTATTAACTCCTGAGGCAAACAACTAGTACCCTCTCTACTTCTGCTACTCCAGTTTACAATGTTGATTATCTCTGAGTGATGGAAATACTTATCCCAAAGAGTTTTCAGACCAGACAGACTCTTCTGAGACAAACAGAGGAATAAGGCTATCTATTTAGGTTATTTTTTTCCCTAAAGCTGCCTTTTCCACAGAGATGTGCTCTTAAATCTGCTACAGCTACCTAGCTTTTACTTTTAAATAAAGGTAGACTGTTAACAGACATTCAAGAGAAAAACATCTAACAAAAGACAACCCCCTCCTTCTGCCTGGCTGTCAGCCACAGCAATGCCAGCAATGCTAAGAACAGAAACCAGAGCTTTGGCCAAGGTAGTCTACATTTAGCAAAATGCATGGGGGGCTTTAAGGGGGTAGGGAGAAGGTGGCTGAGTATTCCAGGCCAGCCTCAACTCTAATCTGAACTCAATGCCTGCCAGTCTATTCAGAAGAATGACGTCTGTGAAAGTCTCATTGAAATTCACCTGGAACAAAAGTGCCAGCACAGAGCCGATTTAAAAAGAGAATCACACTTCATCTTCCTTGTCTGCATAGAAGCATGCAGAATCCACAAACAAACTTGCCTTTATGCTCCTCTTTCTTCTCTCATACTTAAATGTACAATTTAAAGTACAGTCCCAGACAGTCTCAATTCATAACCATTTTGTTTACCAAAAGTATTAAGTGAAGTGAATTTCATGAGGCCTCTATCATTATGGCTGAATCATTCGAACAGCCGCAGGGCCCAGAATACAGGTTTTGTTCAATAAAGATATATAAACTATAAGCTCAGTTTTCCTCTTTCACGTCCTTTTAGATATGGATGAAACAGTTTGTGTCATCGGTGAAAGGATACAGGCATTGTTTGCTCTAATACCCTGTCAGTATTCCCTGAGAGACTGGCCTTTTTCACTCTTCTTCCTCAATAACTGAAGTCTCATTCCTTGTAAGAGAGATCAAGAGAGCAGAAACACCTAGCTCTCAGGTGCCACAGCTCATCACTGACTTTCTCTGGGGAAACTTGAGGTTAGTTATCATAGCCAAAAAGAAACAAGGAGACATTTTCCTCAGAGCAAAGTGACAATTCACAAACCATTTTCTGCTCGTCTTAAGTTTCCATGTGGTTTCACTTCTCATTCTGCTTGCCACCCAGAGCACAAAGATTTTTAGCAGTTAAATTCAAAGTGCTGGCAATATATTATTGAAAGATACATATTTATTTGATTTTGGTGCTGGTGATCTTTTTGGTTATATCTAGGCAATATTGTTAACTCCTTCAGCTAGGGATTTTTACTATCTAAATAAAAAGACAACAAAACTATTTTAATCTCTTTTTACAGAGAGGGACAATATCCAGAATTTTTGGAGACATTTTAAAGGGAGGAAGAGGACAAAAGGGCCAGAGTTAATAACAGACTTCCCTGCCTACAGACAAGGAGCTGAGACACCTTGTTCCTAAAGGCAGCTGAGTCCTGGAGTGGGCTGGAAGCCCTGTATCTCAGGCATGACCCACAGAAATTACATGCTTAACGGTAAGCCATCAGGTATGGCACACTCAGTACCAGAATATTTCTAATCTTTTTCCCATATTAGGTTCTTAAAAGCAGTAAGGAAAACACACTGTCCACACCTTAGAGCCCTCTTTTGGTGTCAAAATACACTCCCTTTTTCTGGTTTTTTTGTTTGTTTGTTTGTTTGTTTGTTTGTTTGTTTTTAAAGCCCATGACTTGGACCACAAAGATGGAAGCCATCCTCATTCCCTTTCCTGTCCAGTCAGGGAGCTCTGTGGGCATTCTCCAAGGAAGGAGACATGGCTTTAACTCTCAAGCTAGGGAAGTGAAGGTTCTTTCTTTCTTTCTTTCTTTCTTTCTTTCTTTCTTTCTTTCTTTCTTTCTTTCTTTCAACTTGTTGGGTAAGCTCTCTACTTCCTAGGCCTTTATAGAAGAAATGATTCACATTCTCATCCCTAGCAGCCATGCACATGTCTTCTGAGGCAGTTTGTACAGCATATACTTTAGCCATGGTCCGAGCGGAGCTCCCAGTTGGATCAACCCTGCCATATGCTCATTTCTGAATTGTGTTGTTGCTGCAAAACAGCTTAGAACATGATGCTTCTAAACATGCCAAAAAACAGAACAAGAGGCACTAGGAGGAATTTTAAGACCAAAAAAATGGACTGGAAAATTAGTATAAGGTCTCACAAGTGCTCACCTACTAAAGGCTGACATTTGATTTATTGTTTTTTTGTTTGGTTGGTTGGGGGTTTTTTTGGGCCATCTAACTTACATTAGGAAGTGATGCCCTCATTTTTGAAGGAGTCCTTTATGCTCCTTAGAAACTCACAGCTTCATGATTTACTTGGACATTACACAAAGGTGGTTTCAATATCCTTATATTTCTCATTGTTTTGCATGTGGCTATCCATTACAGCAGAAGAAATTACAAAACTGCTAGAAGATACTATCATTTTCATATCTAGTAAGCCTGATGAGTTTTCTATCAACAAGATGCATGAAAAAAAATGCATAAGGAAACTGGAGTAGAGGAAAAAAATAAAATTATGAAGAAACAGGAGATGACAAAGAAAGGTGAAGATATTTCACACACTGATATAAAAATGAGAGCAGAAGTGCTATCTTTGTTTATGGAGGCTGCAGCTCTCCTCTGAGCTCATTAATGATTCACTGACTATCATAGGATTGAAAACAAGGAACGGGTACATCAACAAGCCTGAGCATCTGGCCAGATTTCTTACTCAATTAGTCAGCATTTGTGAAAGCCTTCTCTCTTTGAAAATTCCCTATTCTTTTTTCAGAAAAAAAAAATAAAAAATAAAAAAAATCTGTAACTATTTTCCTCTGCAATGCTAACTCCCAGCTGTAAATAGTGAGGTACCACAGAGCCCTCACATGAAAGTACAGAGTCCTGCTAGCAACCTTGACTGTAGCAAGCCTGTGCTCTGCAGGGCCAAGAGAAAGATGCTTGAGGCTGGTGTTGGTTACTGGTTAAGACAGGTTATAATCCCCTCTCACCAACAGAGCCGATGAAAATAGGGCCAGAAACGAAAATAACTATTCATTGTTGAAAGTTCTTTACTTTAAAGAACACTCAGATGGGCCTTTGTTCATAATTTAAATGCTTCAAATTAGAGGTATACACTTCACTAATGTTCCCACTAGCATCAAGAGGGTATTTGTTAAAGGTTTCAGTGGGAACCAGAATTATCCCTTAATGATTTTGCCATTACAAGACTTCTTTATTTGGCTATTGCAAATCATAACTCACAATCACATCAACAAAACATTACAAAATCAAGGTGCAGGAACTCAGGAAGTCTTGGAAATCACTGCTTTTGTCTGCCGGAAATGAAATGCCCTTCTCCAGTTTCAGTTTCTGCTGTGGCGAGTCAGATTGTATTTCAGTACATTCTGCTAAATCAATCACACTGTAAAATACATTAACACTACTCACTTCCAAAATTATGCTTTTCATGTAATCTTAGGATGATGATGACACAAAGCAATCAAAACAAGACCATTGACATATACAGCTAATGCTCTACCCTCATCTCATCACATCATTCTTCAGAGTTATAGCCCAATTGGTACTTATGCATTCCATTGTATTCGGCCTCTTACACCGCACACATACCAACGGCACCAATGACATAAAGAGCCACATAACTAGGATCTGTCATAGGCAGCTCAAGCTTTCTCAAAGTGGAAAACCTGCTAGTGCATATTTGATATTTAATTTCTAATTACTGTCTTAGTTTGTGACTGCTCTCACATGTGCTTTTATGACAACTGCAAAAATCAAAGAAAGTACTTTTTGTTCCAGTAAAAATGGTGAGGTATGGCATTCAGTAGATTTCTTTTTCAGAAAAGGGAGATGTTTCTCACAAAAGCTTTCAGTTGAGTCTGAAACAAGAAGCAAAAGTTGGTACTCAAGATTTCAGCTCTGCATGGTTTTGATCAAATCCCACCAGCATTCTGCCAAAGATATGAGTACATTAAATTTGCATATATCTCATGGTCTCTCCCCACCCCACAGAAAAACAAGTTGCTCATAGATAATTACTGGATAGAGTTCTCCAGGTACAGCTAATTATTCACCATGTACCTGTTCTGATAATCAGTTACTCAATGCTATAGAGTAGCTTAACAAAACCGTTACTATATATGTTAAGTGCTTGCTATAAATCTGATTGCAATACAGTCAAAAAGATAGGAAACTTCCATTTTGTGAAGTAAAAGAAAAAGTTTATATACTTGAAAACTGGGTCTGCATGTCTGGAAACTCAGTAAAACAAGTATAAATTAAAAAAAAAAAAAAGCAAACTTACATGAACAAACAGAGAATTTAATTAAAAACAGAGAATGAGGATGGATTCTAAGCATTTTTCAAGATCAAGTGACCTGGAAAAAGAGAGAGAAAACCTTGAGTGGATAGAAAGTGTTTACAGTACAAATGAGAAAAAATAAAGTTCAAATAACAAATTTAAGTAATTAAAATTGGAAAGGGAACTTCAAAAAAGATTTTAAAAGACGAACTCTGGAAAATATATCCCAAATGGTATTTGACACTTTATTTACACAGAGACACATAATTTTCCCCTCATTACTGCATATTTCTTCCCCTTCTACAGTCTTTTAACTGCTACAGTATCTCAGACGTGTTCACTGGGTTTTTTTCCACTTTTGGTCATCAGTATTTGCATGGCAGTGGCTCCAGACACCTACAGGATGCCCATACTTGAGATGAAGTACTGACAAAGACAAAAGAGAATCCTGGTTCAGAAAGGCGTCTAAACCCTTTATACAGCAAAGACACTCTCTTTTCAGAAAAAAATGACAGGTAAGTGAGAAAGGCTACTCACAACTCAAGCTACATGACTTTATTTTGCAGAGGCATTATAGACCTTCCCATGCCTGTTTTGAATAACTTTCAAAACAAGGATATACTTGCATTCCAGTAAAACACTTCCTCTCCAGGTAACCCTATCTTTGGGCTAGCACACATATTTCCACAGGTCTTTCACGTTTTCATCCTCATACCACTCTGAAAATCCTTGGAGTGGTTCACATACCAATTCAAGAACCTCTGAATTTTGCTTGAGTTATTGAAAATTGTGTACCTCAAACTGTAAGACTGAAAGCAAGAAAATCAGATATAATTTCTTTCTCACAGCTACAGAGCAAAGTTACTCGCTTCAGTTTTCCCCAATTCTGGCAATTCAGGACACCATGAGTCATTATCCTCTCTTGCCAACTACTGTATCAAGGCACAAATCACCATAAGGGAAATTAAATATTTCTACAAACTCACCTTTCAAGAACCAAGAGAACTGTCTTACTGAGAGTGCTTCTTGGCGTGACACACAGAAAAAAAAAACCTCAATATAATCACTGCAGGATAATCAGAAAATGTAATCAAATTCCAGACCTGTCAGTACTTCTGTGTCTGAGACAGGCAAGTACATTTCTGACATTTGGGGCCTGTTCCTGCTGCTACTGAAGTCAAAGGCAAACCTTCCATTGGATTGAACGGCACAGACCCAATATTATGTTATAAAGCAGAGCTATCGTAAAAGAGCAAGCATCTTCCCCGTGAGTACAGATATACAAAGCTGAGTTGCTGCTCTTCTCCAGTTATTCTATAAGGTAAGTTATAGGATTTCATAAAATAGAGAGAGACAAGGAGTAATAGGATCAAGAGCTACTCTTCTTGTGAGAGGGACCAAATTAAAATTTCCTAATTAATTTACCTTCCCCATTTCCCCTAAATAAATAAATAAACAAACAACACAACAGCAGAACAAGACAAGCTTATTCTAGTGCATAACTAATTAACAGTACTGATTAGTGTTTTACGGCAATGATAATTATAATCTTATTCCTGTGAGTCTATTGAGGCTGCCACATCAGATGGATTGCAATGTTTCCCCTCTCTTTACGAACTTAAATCAATATCACTTCAAACCTGACAGGGTCATTTTGTGAAAAGTGATCAGAGAGTCACCTTTAATTTCTGTGCTATATTGAGAAATTCAAAAGCCTTTTGAGTGGTGAGAGAAGAAAGGATAAAGCACCACTTTGAGTAATGAAATCAGTAAATGAAGCTCCTTCCTGTCCCACATAGGCATCATTCTTCAGTTTTTCATTTGAAGTAGTTGAATATAAGCAATTCCCCAGAACCAATATTCATATAGGCTCTATGCAACTGGCATGTTTCTAATAAAAACACAGAAACATATAATAATTTAGGTTAGGAAGGACCTTTGTAGTCCAATCTACCATTCAAAGTAGGGTTACCCAGGCCAGTTTAGTCATGGCTTTGCCTAGCCAAGCACTGAATATGTCCAAGGATGGAGATCCCATTCTCTGGACACATGTTCCAGTGTTTGATCACCTTCATGGCGAAAAATCTTTCCTTATAGCAAATAGAAATCTCATTGCAATTTGTATTGCTCAGTCCAGGAGAGGCGTCAGATACCCTCTGTAGCTCAAGATCTGGATGGTAGTACCTTTTCACTGAAGTCCTACTGGGTTGAGGCCTCTGATGTGCCAAGTTACTCCACCTCATGCTGGAGATCATGCCCCACGGCACCCTGACACTATCACTGGACAGTTTTAAGCAGTTTCATGCTGTCTTGAAGATAATTTCTGGGCCACTCTGCAACCCTGCTGACTGCTACTACAACTGTTTACCTCTCTGCCAGCTACCAGCTGGGAGTTGTGCTCTTATATGGTCAGCTGAATGGTGCTTGACTTCTCCTGAGGAGCTATCAGTTGGGGACAATAGCGGTAGCACTTCCTAACCAAGAAACAGCCAACAGCCTTCTATTAGAGCTGATTGAAGAAAAAGTTTCTGGAAGCTAAACTTCCCCGGCAGCAGTGAGCCAGAATTTCCCAGCTGATGCAGCTCTCAGATGTTCCCTGAAGCTCTCACCCAAAGAAGGCTGGAAACTGCTGCAACAACTGCTACTTTTCTGCTACTCACATCTGTTTTCTCTTTCAAACCCCAAACCCTCATGCACAAATGATCTGTTTTTTCTTTAAAGTAAAGAAAGGTCAGTGCACTCTTTGGGAAGGGTCATAAAAAATACACAACTGTAGAGTAGTTGGAACAAACCTGCTCTGAGTTTACTAATAAAATATAATCAGAGGGTGCCAATACAGTGTCTGGGAAGTTTATGAACCATACTGGTAAATATCCAGAGCCAGTACCCAGCTAGGACAACCACAGAGGACAGAGGATATAAATTGGAAATAAATTCCTCTAAGGAACATGAAGAAGAACACTGCAGCAAATAACTCTGCTTTACACAAGGCCACAACTGATCACTGCATGAGGACATGGAAGAAATATAGGGAAGCTATGGAGCAGCTAAAAACTAACATATGCATGGCATGGTACAAAGACACATACTCAGATGCAGGTTGGGGCTTCACACATAATAAACACATACAGCAGGAGTACTCTTATCAGTATTATAATAACAAAAACAACATGTATGGACAAGAAAACAGAATTAGGAGCATCCAGAGGTCAGAGTTGACAGTATGACTGTTATTGTTTTCAGTGTCAAAAGCAGAAGCACAGTAGAACTGAGTCCCATTGTGGCTTTTGTTGTTGTCTTTAGCTCTAAACATGGAATCTCATAAAGGAGAGACAACTAAGTAGGGAACACAAGCTTTTGATCTATCTTAGCCTGACACCCTACCTTATTGTGATTTTTTTGTGGTTTTCATTTAGAATAATCATATATACTACAAGAAAAAAATAATCCTGAGGTTCAAGTCTCTCATTTTGCAAAAAAAAAAGAGCTCCAACAAACACTTGAGGGGGAGGGACTTGTCCCCATTCCCTGATCAGCACCCTCTCTCCATCGATCCCATTAGGAATATATCTTTCCCTTTTTCCTATCTGTTATCCTAAATCATTTCCACTGGTGACTAAAGTTCTGATCCCACAAGTAGTTAAACACAAGCTTAATTTTATGCATGAGTCATCCCGTCAACATCCCCATATGCCAGAGACTTTG
This sequence comes from Antrostomus carolinensis, assembly GCF_000700745.2. NCBI lineage: Eukaryota > Metazoa > Chordata > Aves > Caprimulgiformes > Caprimulgidae > Antrostomus > Antrostomus carolinensis. Next base: position 4,298 of record NW_010306645.1, on the reverse strand, counting down.
TGGGATTGGTGTCTAAAAATAAAACCGTTATGAATGAACTCCATTTCTATGTTACAGAACTAGGACTGGGAAATACATGGAGAACTGAGATACTGGAACATAAATCCACAGTATAACGTAGGTCAAGGAAGTAAGCTTTTTTTTTTTTTTTTTTTTTAAAAAAAAGGAAAAGATTAGCTAATTCCTTATATTGAAAAAAATTCACGCAAGAGTTCATGTTATTAATTAGGAAGTTTCATGGAAGTTTCATTCTTATTACCCAACAGTTAGTGCTTTTCCAACAAAAACATGGCAAAATGCCTCATTTTAAAGAGCACATGCCAGACTTCGGATTTAACTCTGCCTGCTTTTGGCTACTACAGCAACATAAATTTGGTACATCTTTAATTTGGGTCCCATATGTTAGAAGCAGGCCTAAACCCAACTCTTTTCTACATATGCAAAACAAAAAAACTTCAGGATTCATAGTATTAATGAAAATCCCTAACACGTTTAAAAAAACTTTACAAACATTACCTAAATATAACAAATTAATATAGTAATTGATTGATCATATGAGTACCATGTATGCTGCTTAAAAAGGCTGCAACATTTTAGTAATGAAACAGTTCATTACAACAGTGGTACCTGTTAGCTCTATTGCAGGAACACAGACCCCAATCAGACTTGTAGTGTAAAAAAAGATGGTAGGGCAGTATCTAATAGCTTAGAGTGAAATCTCAATACTTACTTTGCTGGACATGTCTAAAAGCAATGGTCCCAGAATCTCTTTTCACTGACACCTTTGCCACCTGCAAAAGACAAGTACATTGCACAACTGTTACTCAAAAGCAGAACTTACTTTTTATTCAAAAGTCTATGGTATCTCACACTATTAGTAAATTGAATCTTCTTCAGCCTTTCCACAAGGTATCTTTCTATGTGTATTAAAATCACTATTTTAATATATATTAAAGCGTGTCTCTTGTAAACCCAGTGTATGCTCAACTTTTAACATCATATGCTGTTCAAAGAGAGCAAGTAATGTTATCACAGATATCACCACTTCGTAGCTCCAAATGATCCAAGACTTACCTCCTTCTCTAGATAGTTTGTAAATACACTACTCATGGGGTAAGGCAACTGGGGATTACTCTGATTTGACCGTGCATAGCAAAACCTGCTTAACTCTTTTTCTCCTATTAAGGAGCTTAGTTGAAAAACTAAAATATATTATCTCATTTTACAAGAGAAACTTCTAATGCCAAAATATGAAATTAAAATCTAGAGTATGCAAATATTTACCATGCTTTCTTCTCATTCTGTTCTTGATAGCAAACTTATCCCTGACAATATTCATCTCCTGTAAACACTGGCAAAGCAATTTCAGAATTGTTTTTCTATTGCATATTCACTAGCTGTTGCTGGAGGTATTTTGTTCAGCTCTAATTAGCACAGTTAATAAGATCAATATTTTCATTACTGAATGCTGCAGTAAGGCAAAACATGCTTAAAAACCTACATTTACAAAATCCCAATAAATGTATTTCTTGGGAAATCCTAGTCTTCTATTGCAAAAAAAACCAAAAAAAACCAAAAACAAACAAACAAAAAAAAACCAACACCAAAATTGGAGGAAAAAACCCACTCTTGGTGTTTGTCATTATGGTGAGGACAAAAAATTAAAACATCCATATTAGTCAGGGGTGCTTTTAGAGAAAAGAGGTATCTTTTTTCTAAATGCTTTTTTAGTACTATTCACAGATGTCCAGCAGCTTTTCCAGGAGAAATAAGCACTGAATTTGGAATCACTCTCACAGCCCTTAGTGTTGACACTGTCACTCTCTTTGCACCCTCGTCTACCTGAGAAACCTGAAAGAAAAACAGAGGCACTACAGTCTGGTGGTGGTGTTTAAAATTGGGTTCCAGCAGTGGCAAATAGAGACCAAAGGAAGTGAAAAGAAGAGAGGTGCAGCAAAGTAAGTGTGAGGTCTGAGGAAGCAGTGCAGCACCCTGTGAATGGAAGGACCAGCCCTTGGGGCTTTCAGCCAGCTCTTCCACCTGCAGAGAGCACCCACTTCTGCCACAGAAGATAAGGCAGAAGTCTATGCCTTCTCTGGACCCTGTGACAGCTGGAGCAGCATCAAGAAAAAGGAAGCAAAATACATATGCCAGACCTCCTGCTTCTCAGATATCTGGGCTTTGTTAGTTAGCATTCTTCCTGTCTAATAATAATAGCTCAGAAAGTGATCCTGAGCCTATAACTCTTTTTTTCCCCTAGCATTTTTCTGTTCTTTTTAAAGAAGAAAGCTCAAATTTGTGCTTGGAACACACTCTCCCATCCATCCACACAACCTCTCCAAATACAGCTTTCTTAATGAATTGACAATTCACTGTGCTTCTCCCTCTGCAGAAATGTCAGTCAGGAAATTGTCACTGTAAACCACCCTAAAATGATTCCATGTTCATGCTGAGTAATTATTCTCAGAACTGTTCCTGGAGAAAAATATGGTCACCTATCAAACAGATACTGTATAATTAAGCAGTAAGACATAACAGGGAGTAGAATATAGAGCTAGGTGCTTTATTAAGCATGAGGCTGAAGGCACAGGATGTCAAGGTAGAAAGAAGTGCATTACACTGAACAGCTTGTAACATAAAGCTGTTTCCTGGGGTAACACAGCCTGCACCTGTTGAGGTTTTGGCACCCACTGTGTACATTTGAATTGTTTTTTCTTCATTTCCACGACCTCCTTTTCTATTCAACTAGCTCTACTTCCTCTCCAACTAACATGTGAAATTTGCCATTTACAGTATCAGAGTTGACAAGATATTTAAAAGCCAAAACCACAAAAGACAAGACAAATTTGGCATAACATGTCTTGGAAAGGTAAATGGAAATGCTGATGAAACATGCTAGGCAGTTTCCCAAGCACATTCAGTTTGCTATTAGCTATATGTACTCTCATAAAAAACCTGTTCTCTTAAGATGACAATTATGGCAGCATGGTTCTGGCAGCATGGCCAGCTTGATCTACTGTCCAAATATGAAACACTTAATTTAAGAAATGGAGGAAAGCTATTTAATAGGAAGAACATAAAGAGAAGCCATTTGGAGAGTTACCTGACTAGTAAACTTCACATACTCATTTTCTATTAGACACAAATGCAAGCAGTAGGCTTAGAATTATAGGAGGCAGAATATGCATGGCTGTCTTGCTTGCAGACTCAAAACAAGACAGCACGGGAACTGTATTGTTTCTTCACCAGAAAAGAGCTGGCAAAGGGCTTAGAGAAAAGAGTGAGGGCAGGTGGTTACCCAGAAAACCTAAAACCAAACATGCATTTAAATAGTCCCTGATGGACACTAGATCAAGCCAATGCAACCCAACTATTTTCTTGATTCTCCATTTTCACTGAATGAATTATATTCTTGTCTGTAAAAGGAAAAAAAAAATAAAAAGAGGTTTGGTTCCTTTTCTGGACATACCACTCTGACAAGATGCATTATTTGTAAATGTGGCAGAAAGTATGAACCACTATTTCCAGAAGTATTCTTTTCTCTTTTTCCTTTCATGAATCAGAGCTAAATTTTGGAAAATAACAAAGTCACTCATCATTAAACACAATCCCTTGACAGCATGTGCCAGGAGCCCTGGGAATTCATCAGTCACAAGTGCCATCCAGAGAACTCACATAAACGACAAGTCTGCGGCTAGTCCAAATTATGACAGTAGGAGAACAGAGAACACTGGATCATCCTATTGAAGAATCTCAATCCAAAGACAGTACTGAGAATAACTCAGGTTTATACTGCATCACTTTCCATTTTCATTATGTCACACAACAGATTTAGAGACTGTTGCACTCCATTGTCTGTTCTTTTTACTGTCTCTGTCACTAGAATGAGACACCCAAAATGTAAAGCCAAGTGTGGTCTGTGAAAGACAGTAATACAGTAATACACTGAACTCCTTCATATTTTATAAGTCAATTTCTTGTCTGTAAAAGGATCCTCTTACAGGCACTCCAGTATCCTCTTACAGGCTGCTACAGCTGTAAAAAAAGAAAAAAAAAACATAGTTAACCATTCTTATCACAGGGTAAACTGCTGCATGACTGATCTTCTACAGAACAGATGTCATTATGAGGCATACCTTTGTGACACCGACTGTAAAAACTCAAAGCAAGAAATAGTGCAAACATAACACATTCTGGTTATAATTTTAATACTGTATTTGTGAGACCTTTTGAAAATAAAATATTTATGGGTGTACATATATTATATACACATACATATATATATATGTGTGTGTGTG
>NW_010306644.1:357-573 GCF_000700745.2 Antrostomus carolinensis | reverse complement strand
CATGTGCCTGGCTAATGCCACCCCTGTGCTGCTGGGGATCCTGGGGTGGGGGCCAGTGGGCACTGAGGGGTCGGCTCTGCCTTTGATGCCGTTGCTTGAGGAGTGCCCGTTTGCCAGCCAGGTGCCTGGCGTCGCCTCCTTATCTGGGATTAAACAAGCCCTTCTCAGATCAGGTGCCAGGCGCTGCCCTGTGCCCATGCCACCAACCTTCACCTG
>NW_010306644.1:0-210 GCF_000700745.2 Antrostomus carolinensis | reverse complement strand
GGGCAGCGAAGGGTGAGGGGGAGCCCCCAGCCAGTGCCCCCAAAGGAGGGCACATGCTGACACCAGCTCTGCCCCCACCTTGGGACAGCCCCAAAACATCCCAGAGCAAAATGGAACCCACTGGGGGATTTCTGTGTCTTTCCATGGCTGAGGAAGTGCCCGCGTCCCCAGCATGGTGATTCCCAGCAGCCTCAGTGCCCACAGTGCCAG
>NW_010306643.1:0-509 GCF_000700745.2 Antrostomus carolinensis | reverse complement strand
TCCCGGGTGCCCACCGGTCCCACGCACGATTCGTGGGTGCCAGCGATGCCGGGAGGTCCCGCTCTGTGGGGTTTGGTCTCCTGCTGGGGCTTTAACGTGGCACCTGGGCTCTGTCCTGGGTCTGGTCCCCAGGGAGGGGACGGGCTTGTCCTGGTTCTTGTGTCCGGCGTTAGCTGAGGTTGGGCTGAGCCTGGCTGTGGTTATTCTGGGCTGGTTGTGCTGCGGGATGGTGTTGTCCATCGTTATCTGTTGTTATCTGTTATTATCCGGTGTTATCCACCTTTATCCGTTGTTAGTTGTCAGGATTGATGGTTATCCCTTGTTATCTGTGGCTGATCCATGCGGGAGCAACCGTGCTGTGGAGAGCGGTTTTGTCCCTGGCACAGGGATCACCCCACAGAGGCACCGTATGGGCTGGGCAGGGAGGCTCTGCCCCCATCTCCTGCCCCCATCTCGTTTCAGGAGCTGCCCATGTCCCCACGGCTGGACCGTGGATGGGACTGGCCGGG
>NW_010306642.1:0-730 GCF_000700745.2 Antrostomus carolinensis | reverse complement strand
TCCTCCCAGCCCTGTGCTATAGGGAACTCTCTATAGGACTGTGCTATAGGGCAGTATAGAGCTATAGGGCCCAGGAATGCTGCGGGATGGGGCTATGGTTGAAGGGGGTGGCACCTTCCTATAGGGCCAAGGGGCAGGACTGCCCTATGGGCCCTGCCAGCACTGTGCTATAGGGCAGGACTATATATCCTCAAGGGCCAGTATGTGCTATAGGGTGAAGGAACAGCAGCATGCTATAGGATAGGACTGAGCAGGTTGCATATAGGGTATGTGACCCTCTGTATAGGGTTATCAGAGCCATTCTTGGGCTGTGGGGCAGCTCTGTGCTATAGGGCAGGACAGAGCTATATGTCCCCAAGGCTCTGTATGTACTGTAGGCTCGAGGTACAGTACCACACTATAGGGTAAGATTGTATATAGGGTAACTGACCTTCTCTATAGGGTCATACAGCACACTCGGGCTGTGGGGCAGCACTGTGCTATAGGGCAGGATGGAGCTATAGACCCAAGAGCACGTGTAGATTAAAGAGCAGGGGAGCCCTATAGGCCGGTGTGTGCTATAGGTCTGGAGGTGGCTATGGGTCTGGAGGGGGCTATGGGTCTGGAGGGAGATATGGGTCTGGAGGTGGCTATAGGTCAGGAGGGGCTATGAGTCTGGAGGGAGCTATAGGCTCAGGGGCTATAGGTCTGGAGGGGGCTATAGGTCTGGAGGGGGCTATAGGCTCAGGGG
>NW_010306641.1:0-9276 GCF_000700745.2 Antrostomus carolinensis | reverse complement strand
AGGGAAGGGAATTGGCACCGGCAGCGGGTCTGTCCTCCGCGCTCCGCCGGCCTCTTTTCTCTCGCAGACACATAACAGGATTAGAGCCGCGATCCCGAGACAAGGAGCCTTTCTTTCTTCTGACGAGCTCCGGCTGCCTGAAACAAAATCCCCGGAGTCCCGATTCACCGGCCGAGCTCCGGGAGGGGAGAAGGGTGGGAGCAGCGGCTCCATGGGCCCTGGCAGGCTGGGAGCACCCCGAGCCCTGCTCAGTGTCCTCAGTGTGGGATGCTGCTCCTTCCCCGAGCTGCTGGGAGCGTTCCTGGGAGCAGAGAGTGGGGATTTATCTGGTATCTGGAGCTGGTGGGGTGGGATATCTGTGTCTGTGTCCTCTCCAACTGGGATTTACAGATGTTGAGCACAGCTGTGACCGTTGTTGTGAGGTGGTGGTACCAACCACCCTTGCAAAAGCACCTGCTTTGTCCTGGGTGTGACCCTGGATGTTCCCACCTCAACATGAACCCAGGTCCTGCTGCCTCACCGGGCCGTGCTGATGTGACAACACCATGTCTCCCCCCTGTGTGGCATTTTAAACACCCTCGAGGCCATTTCACAGAATCCCAGAATGGCCTGGAATGGAAAAGCCCTTTGAGATCATGGAGTCCAACCATGAACCCAACACTGACCAGTCCCCTATGACTAACCCATGTCCCTCAGCACTGTGTCTACACCACTCTTCAATCCCTCCAGGGATGGGGACTCCACCACTGCCCTGGGCAACCCCTTCCAATGCCTCAGAACCCTTGCAGCAAAGAAATTCTTCCTAATGTCCTGTAGGTCAGCATGGGGAGCTTGTAGAGGAACATCTCTGCTGACATCCAGGTCTTCCCACCATGGCTGGGCTGCCTCCTGGCTCGTAGGAGCCCTTACTGGGTATTTGCACAGACAGAAATCATCAGGATCTCTGGATTTCGTGACAGGAAATACCAGTTACTCCCTGATTCTCAGCCTCACTCTATCAGGGAGCGAATCCAGCATTAAACTGACTCTGCGTTGGATTTAAAAAGAGGAGAAAAGCAAAATCCTCTTAACTTCATAAACTGTAAAATGCTCAGTGTGGGAAAGAACAGCTGGGCGCGCGTTGGCCAACGCAAGCGAAGCTCTGGGGTTGGCTTTAACCATGGCAGCCCCTCTTTGTCACTGCTTTGCACCATGCTGGCCAGGAGATGGGTTGGGTTGTAGGTTGGCCAGAGAAGCTGTGGCTGCTCCTCCCTGGAAGTGTTCTCGGCCAGGTTGGATGAGGCTTTGAGCAACCTGGTCTAGTGGAAGGTGTCCCTGCTGCTGGCAGGGGGGTTGGAACTGGATGAGCTTTAAGGTCCCTTCCAACCCAAACCATTCTATGATTCTATGGGTTAACTGGTTCTGCTGGGAGAGGAAGAGAGAAGCCCAGCACACTTGCAGATCATCAGAGACTGATTTGAAATGTAAAGGCAGGAGGGAAGTTGGCCAAGATTGAGCATGGAGTCTTGGATCTGGAGTCCAAGTCTGAGGACCAAGCTCACAACCCTCATGATGTAGAAGAAAAGGGAAATAAAGACAAAAGACCCCCCGAGACATTTTGAGAACTGGTAAGTGAGATCTCATGGGAGACACGTTTAAAGGTGAAAGGAGTTAAAGAAACTGGCAGTTCTTCAAAGAAACGATGCAAAAAAACCACCCATAGAAGCCATCCCAATAGGAAATGGAGTAGGAACCAGCTTGGCTATGTCACAAGCTCTTCAGTGACCTCAGGCTGAAGGAAAAAAAGTCTACAGCAAGTGGGAACTAGGTCAAATTACTAAGGACAGTTATAAGAGTCGCATAAGCATGTGGGGAAACATCAGAAAGGCCGAAGTACAAATTGAGATGGAAATAGAGAGGATGATTAAGAGGAAAAAGAAAAGAGGAGGAGAACGAGCAAGGGAGCGTTGGTCCGGACCCAGTGGAGGAGGAAGGCCGCTGACAAAGGAGGCCAAGAATTCAAGGGGTTCATTGTTTGTTTTTTCTTATTAAAAAAAAAGAAAGTTTTTAAAAATGCCAACTACAAGCAGATCCCACCACAATAAAAAAGAGAGTGTGCTCTCCACCGAGTGTTAATGGCAATAAATAAGAATACTAACTGGTGTGGTTAGGTATCTTCTGAACTTCATCCTACAGTACTTAGAAAATCATAGAATCCCAGAATCCCAGACTGGTTTGGGTTGGAAGGGACCTTAAAGATCATCCAGTCCCAACCCCCCTGCCAGCAGCAGGGACACCTTCCACTAGACCAGGTTGCTCAAAGCCTCATCCAACCTGGCCTAAATCAGTCAAAGTCACCTCAGACCCATTAAGTAGCGCAAGGGATGGATAAGGTTTTACAAGACCAGGTCCAGTTTGGGGAATGTCACTTCAGGAAAGATGCAGCCCATGGGAGAAGATTCAAGGGAAGCAAAATGAAAGATGAGAGATCCAGAAAAGACATTCTCTGAGGGGTGGGGTAGGCAGCGTGGGGAACTGAAGACATGAGAACAGTCTCAAAGGGTGTGAAGAGCTTCTTCAAAAAGGCTGGGAATAACCAGGGTCTCTGGTGGCACATCAGAAGACCCCAAAAAAGGTGAACTTCAAATGATGAACTTGTAATGGGTTTAAACTCAAAGAGGGGAGATTCAGACCAGATCTAGGGAAGAAATTTTTCACGCTGAGGGTGGTGAGACACTGGCCCAGGTTGCCCAGAGAGGTGGTAGAAGCTCCATCCCTGGAAACATTCCAGGTCAGGTTGGACGGGGCCGTGAGCAACCTGCTCTGGTTGAAGATGTCCCTGCTCACTGCAGGGGGGTTGGATCAAATGACCTTGAAAGGTCCCTTCCAACTCAAACCACCCTGTGATTCTTTTCTATGATTCTATGAACTTCAGTTGCCAGAAGAGACAGTTCAGGGAGACATTAGGAAACATTTCCGAACCATAAGGAGAAAGAACCACAAGGACAAAGTGCCTGGGGAGGGTGGGCAGCTCTCCTTGTAGAGGACATCAAGAGCAGGTTAGGTGTGTCTCTGTGTGACAAGAATTGCTGTGGGTGTCCCCTGGGTTCCTCTCAGCTGTTTTCTATGATTCTGTGTTTTCCAACACACCACTTCTTCTCACGGACCGAGGTGGGGCTGAAGGGGAAGTTTCTCTGGCTTCTCTACCTGGTGGAAAATTCACATCTGAATTTTTGCGTCTTTCACTCCCCAATATTTCTTGATTTGGGAATATTGCTCAGCTCCAGGTACACGACTTGCATTTATTAAATGAATTAGAAGTCATTTTGCAGCAGCAGCAGCTAGAAGTGACAGCCTCCAATGAAGACATCCTTTCACTAGGTGCTATAAAAACGCAGTGTGGAAAATACGGTTCTTGCTTCCGAGAGCTCAGAATTTAACTGCAAGGCAAGAGACAGCAGATGGAGACAATCTGTTGGTAGAAGAACACAAAGAAAGAGTGAGACAATACTGGCTGGCACGGCAGACCGTGGGGTTTAGCACACAACGAGCCAAACTTGCTGGGGTTTTGTGCAGAGGAGATTTCAGGAAGGATTTGGGAGAAGATGAGGAGATTCTTCTGCAGCTTTAGAGCTTCTGCATGGTGACCCAGACCAGGGGTATAGATGTGGAGCAGAGAAGTGGATCTCTGAAGGTGTCTATTAAGGGCAGTTAATGACAAAACAAGGGGAAATGGGTTTAAGCTGAAAGAGGGGAGGTTTAGATGAGATATTAGGAAGAAGTTCTTCACTGTGAGGGTGGTCAGACACTGGAACAGGTTGCCCAAGGAAGTTGTAGATGCCCCCTCCCTGGAAGTGTTCTCGGCCAGGTTGGATGAGGCTTTGAGCAACCTGGTCTAGTGGAAGGTGTCCCTGCTGCTGGCAGGGGGGTTGGAACTGGACGAGCTTTAAGGTCCCTTTCAACCCAAACCAGTCTGGGATTCTATGATTGTATATCATCCTCAAGCTGCTGAGAGTTCGTTATACATGAGATGAGCAGAAATAGGAGAGGGCAGGACAAAAAGGAGCTGTGGGAGAGCTCTGTGAAGGAGGAGGAGAAGGAAGAGCTGAGGAGGGCTGATCAGAGAGGCAAGAAGAAAAGCAGGATGGGGCAAAAGGAGTTGGAGAGGATCAGAAGTGTGAAGGGTGAGGGAATGACGGCGGATGGGAAGGGCAGAAGATCTGGCAGAGAGCGATGTCTTCAGAGCCAAACACCTGCATCTGGGAGAGGAGATTTTCCCTGCCTGCTTTCATCCCATTTTACTTACAGCCATCCTCAGGATCTCGGCGGTTCCCTGCTGAGATGACTTTGCTGCTGGATCCCTGCTGGTTTCAGCACATTTCTCAGGGATTTTTCAGTGGAAAAGGCCTGGAGATCCCTCACGAAGACCCAGCAGGCATTTTACTTCAAAACGGTAAAGTGAATTTTAAAGGTGACCTGAAAATTGAACCAACACTCTTCTTTTTTTTCATATTTTCCTTTGCTTTATGAATGCAGGAAATTATTCCTCACAGCCACCCTCAATCAGCAAACAAGCCAGGGTTCAATGTAGCAAAGGATACTTAGGTTCAACATCAACAGCAAGTGTCTAAAGTGAGGATAATGAAAGAAATGCCGAGAGAAGGTGCAGAGTCATCATCTCTGAGGGTTTCTGAGAACAGGTTGGACCAACATCCGTCAAGAAAGGTTGAAGTTGAGCTGATTTTGCCTGGCAGCAGGTGTTGCTCTATCTACACGACCTCTCCAAGTCCCTCCAGTCTTATGCTCAGTGATCCCACGATGCTTCTGCTTTTCTCTCATCAGAAATGTCAGGCTTGCTCTTCCATCCCTCTGCCAGAGTCGCTGCCTCTGCAAAACAGGTTTATGAGCTTCACCTGCTCTTCACTGAGGGCTGAAAGAATGGTAATTCTTAATCATTTGCTCCTTCATTTTCAATAGTTGTTCCATATACAGAAGAATATAAATGTGTATAGATCTACAAATAGGCAAATAGTAAGATTTGAAAAGGGATGGAATAAAAATCATTGCCCCTCCTATCCATTTTCTCTCATTACCTTGTATTTCCCTCATTACCTTGTATTACCTTGTATTTTCTCTTTACCTTGTAATAATGACAAAACAAGGGGAAATGGGTTTAAGCTGGAAGAGGGGAGGTTTAGATGAGATATTAGGAAGAAGTTCTTCACTGTGAGGGTGGTCAGACACTGGAACAGGTTGCCCAAGGAAGTTGTGGCTGCTCCTCCCTGGAAGTGTTTGTGGCCAGGCTGGATGAGGCTTTGAGCAACCTGGTCTAGTGGAAGGTGTCCCTGCTGCTGGCAGGGGGGTTGGGACTGGATGAGCTTTAAGGTCCCTTCCAACCCAAACCATTCTATGATTCTATGATTTCTTTTGTCCCAGTTGTATCAGTCCTCTGTAAAATCTTCCAGGGCAACGAATATCCAGATGTGAGACTAACACCACCCTGAAGTGTACAGCTGCCTTCCTGGCTCCATGGCAGGAGAAGAGGAAGGAGAAGCAGATAAGGAAGATGTAAGATGATGTCATTCATGGCTCTTTTTTCTTTTGTAGGTATCTTTTAAAGGCAGCTCTGGGCTCTCCGTGCTCAGGCATTCTGTCTCTCAGGCATCAAAATTAGTATTTATTTTCTGTGTCTCCTCTCTGGGGCTTTCTCCTTGCAGCTTGGTGGATCCACAGCCTCGGAGAATTGTGAAGCAGAGGGTTTTTAAATACATGTGGGATTCTGTTTCATCAGCAGAGCTTTCCCCAACCACTGACAAGCGAAAGGAGACAGGAAGGTGGGAGCCAGCACTCGCTCCCTGGGTGCTACTTGGCCATTGTACCCTGTGTTTCTGAGCCATCCCCAAGGAAGACAGCGAGGTCCTGTGACAGTGTGAGACCTAATCCTCACTTCCAGCGGGTGTGGGGGAGATCTGCTAGCTGCTAAAAGTGGGAAGAATGAGTCCCAGGACAACCACAGGCACTGATGTTTGGTATTGGGAGTTGTACATCATCAGCTCCAGTGCATGCTCATTCGCATGCTCATTCGCAAAGTGTAGACAAGCTGGAAAAAAATAAACCACGGGATCCCAGAATGGTTTGGGTTGGAAAAGCCCTTTGAGATGATGGAGTCCAACCATGAACCCAACACTGACCAGTCCCCTGTGACTAACCCATGTCCCTCAGCACTGTGTCTACACGACTCTTCAATCCCTCCAGGGATGAGGACTCCACCACTGCCCTGGGCAACCCCTTCCAATGCCTCAGAACCCTTGCAGCAAAGAAATTCTTCCTCACATCCCATCTCAACTGCCCTGGCCACAACTGGAGCCCATTTCCTCTTGGCCTGTCCCTTGGGCCTTGGTTGAACAGACCCACCCCCACCTCTCTCCACCCTCCTCCAAGGGACTTGCACAGAGCCACAAGGTCTCCCCTCAGCCTCCTTTTCTCCAGGCTCAACACCCCCAGTTCCCTCAGCCACAAGGGAACTCAGCACACTTGTGCTCCAGACCCTTCCCCAGCTCCGTTGCCCTTCTCTGGACACGCTCCAGCACCTCCATGTCCTTCTTGGACTCAGGGGCCCAACACTGAACCCAGCACTCCAGCTGCGGTCTCACCAGTGATTCCCAGGCCAGGGGGACTATAACTTCTGCATTGCTAGTGTGACAAAAAGAAACCAGTTTTCCCCCAGTTTTCCTACAGAGAAGAGCTGCTGTGAACGGCAGCGGGGTGAGGACCGAGGTTAGGACAGGCTGAGTGGAGAGACGTGTTGGAGTAACAGCGACAACAGCAGCAGCCGCCGCCTCTCGCCCCGGGCTCGGTGCTCCCGCGTTCCACCGGCTGTCACAGGGACGGACCCGCTGGCTTAGAAATTCTTTTCAAAAAAAATCTGGCTCTTGCATTTCTTCAGAGAAATTCGGCACCTGGTTCAGCTCACCCATTATTCCTCCCAGGAGCTTTTTGCCATGTCAAGGCCCGAGCATTGAGCCGGTTGAATTTATCCCCCGAACACAAGCTGAGTTAAAGGGACAACTGGCTCATTCCTTTTCTTCCCCGGCCATTGACTCAGCCCAACATCTGCTCCCTTATTAACCTTCTCTGGCCTCAAAGCACTAATGATCTTTTATGACTCCAAGCATTACTAAAGCATTTAGCATTAGATCAGCGACAACGGAATTATGTGAAGACAAGAAAAACCCTCCCGCTTTGCTACGCTCTTTTTGCTGCGGTGGAATTTGATTTGTGTGTTAAAATCCAAAGGGATGGATGGGGAATATATGGATGGGGAATATCCCAGGCAGCTCAGCAACAAGTAACAGAGGCATCTCGGGTGCCAGAAATGGATAATCAAAGGAGATAAAGTGCTTTCTCCTTAAAAAAATCATTTTCCACCCACTCTCATCAAAAATCCTGGTGTTTTTAGTTAACCTTCCCTTGCCATGTGCCTGGGAATGACCTCAAACACCACAAGATTAATTGTTCTGATTTGTTCAGTTGGGGTTTTTGGGGGCTTTTTTTCTGCTTTTGGTCCTGAATTGTTGTTTTTTTACCCACTGGTCTGACAATAGTGGAGGAGTTGAATTTGTAAGCAGCATTGTTACCTATGGATGCCATATGGCTCCACGATGCAACACTTCCAAGGTTTGCTGCATTGTCTAAATAAGCACAAAGCAGATGGGAGGGAAGGGGTAAGAGTTCTCCCAGCAAAATCCTCGCTGCCTTCGCGCCGCAACGAGTCATGAAATGCGAGGAGAAGGAATATATTAAGAAGGACAAGAGGTGTTTTGAGAGATGCAGCTGTACTTTGCATGCGGTTTTGGTTCTTTTCCCACTGTGAAGAGAGAAAAAAAAAGAGAGGATTTTACAAGATTTCATTTACAAAGCATGTAGGGCTCTGTGGCTCCTAAAGGAGCTGGAAGGAAAGTGCTACAGAGAAAAAAAAAAGGGAGAGTGTGGACAAAATGCGGCGTGAAAATGGGATATTTGCTATGCCCTATAGAGAGCTCCAGGTAGGAACATCTCTGGGCTCTTCTCTCTCAGTGAACTCCCTTTGCTGTCGTCTGTGCCGCAGAACCAGAGCTCTGCAGACAAACCATGTGAAGCTGGAGGCCAGGAGCCAGACTGTTTCAAAGGATGGTGAAGGAATTAAGGGTCTGGCTGCACCAACACAGAGCAAAGACTTTAACTGGTGACTGGACTCCCTGAGATCAGACTCGGATTCCCAGCTCTGTGAAAAGGTAGGAAAACAAAAGCAAAGCAATTTGGGATTTTTAAAAGAAGCTTTCAGCTAAAGCTTTTTACAGAAATGAAGCCATCAAAGGGTAGGAGAGGAAGTCCTTTCATAGCTAAATAACTGGTTAAATAACAGGACACAAATGATCCAAGAGAGATTACAGACGGGATATCTCCGGGTCTCAGCTGGGATCTGGCTTATCCAGCATATTCCTGAGCACTCTGAAGAAGGGATGGAGAATGGGATGATAAATTTTACAGATAATCCACATATGAACAGAGGAAATAGAGAAAGAAGAGCTGTGATGGCTCAACCACACAGCCCACCACCTTTTCTACAACAATCCAAACCAGAAGGTGAGGGAAGACCGAGGCCAAGGCAAGAACTTCATGTGTTCCCACAGCTCTTTCCCGAGCCGGTGGTGACCCTCAGGAGATCTCTCTTCCATGGATTTGTCCCCTTCTCCCATTGATTCACCATCCTAAATTCACCTAAACCTTCAGTGGTGATAATTAGTGGTTCTGAAGAGCCCCACGCAGGCGTCTCCTCTCTCTTCCCATTTATGAGCATCTTTTGATGCCCCCTAATGCTCACAGTGGACCAGACACCGTGAGGCTGGTGTATCTTCTCTCCAGGCCCCTTGGCACATCCAGAGCTCTCACACGTCTCCCCTCAGCCAGGAAATCCTTGTCTATATTGTGAAAATCAAAGGTTATAAAAGCTTAGACGGGGCAATGGAGTGGAAAGGTGAATTCTGTGTCAAAAATGTGCAAATTCAGACACACGGGCAAAAATAACGCTAAATAATGTGGATTTTTTTGTGGTTACAGGCTGTAAATTTGCTGTTACTCCTGTTGCTAACAGGGAACTGCTGCAGCTTGTTCATTGAGAGTGACCAATTAATGCTCATCAGCACTGACATGTGCTAATAAAGTAATGAAAAATATTAATGAATAATAGACTCCACCCAAATATCCCACTGTCCTGTGGCACATTGCATAGAATAATGGAATCCCAGACTGGTTTGG
>NW_010306640.1:2828-6041 GCF_000700745.2 Antrostomus carolinensis | reverse complement strand
ATGAATGGTTTGAGACCAGCTCTGAAGAGAATTGCCAGCTCAGTTAAACTGTCACACAAATGAACCATTTTTAGCTCATAAAAGTGTTGAATGAATATATCTAGAATAATTTCTACCCTGATGTGGCCAAATATTTGACAAACAGGGTTCCCAAACGTGCTTTCGGGACTGCTATTTGATAACAGTGTGTGGGCATCAAAGCCGTTCAGAGTACGATTTGGGGGAAGGAGGGCAGGAGATTAAAGAGCAGGAACACAATGCTTGGCTTGAGAAGCCCATGGAAAGAGGTGACAGGCTGAAAGAGTTGGGGCTGGTTAGCCCGGGGAAAAAAAAGGTCCCGGGGAGATTTTATAGGGGCCTTCCGGTACTGAAGGGGGCTACAAGGAACTGGGGAAGGACTTTTCATAGGGCCAGTTAATGACAAAACAAGGGGAAATGGGTTTAAGCTGAAAGAGGGCAGGTTTAGATTAGATATTAGGAAGAAGTTCTTCACTGTGAGGGTGGTGAGACACTGGAACAGGTTGCCCAGAGAAGCTGTGGATGCCCCCTCCCTGGAAGTGTTCAAGGCCAGGCTGGATGAGGCTTTGAGCAACCTGGTCTAGTGGAAGGTGTCCCTGCTGATGGCAGGGGGGTTGGAACTAGATGATCTTTAAGGTCCCTTCCAACCCAAACCATCCTATCATTCTATGATTCTAAGCGCTTAAGCACATGCTTAAGTTTTGGGTTTTTTTCCATAGGTATGGCAGTGGGCCATTAAAAATATTACGTGCTCTGTGTACATGGAAGCTACCCTAGAAACTTTATATCCACATTCCTGAGCTGCAGCTAGGGAGCAATCATCACAGCTCCAAACAAGAGTTTATAAATCTAACTAGTATTTTTTAATTCCCCTGATTCCAAAGGTTTTTGGGTACCACTGTGATCCTCAAACAATAAAGATAGAGGGGTAATACCATTGTGTGAGGACTCTCTATTGATTTCTAGGGAAGGAAGAATGATGCTGCAAGGCTAGCAACGTATTAAACTAAGCCACACATGTACATCAGAGGAAAAATATTCATGCCTTTGTACAGCCCTCAGTTCAGTTGAAATGAAAAAATATTGAATATTTTCACTGCTTCTTTATGAGTCTCATCAACCATTTCATACAGGTACTGTCTGAGTCAAATGCCAGCAGAAATAAAAAGGACTCTATGCATGAAAGATTATCATTCTTTGTTTAGTTTGAGGGGAGGGAACTGTGTGATTGCAATTAATATTAGTTTTCAGCAACACAGAAAAGCCTCATGACCATACAGGCTGAAACTTCTTTGATGTTTTCCCAAGGAGCAGAAGGTGGCCAGAGGAGGAGAAATATATTTCATATTTCTAGGTAGTCTCTTTTTATTATCTGAGATTTTTTTTAAAGCAGTATATTTGTGGTATGCTAGTAGCTTGCTGATCAGATACTCAGATAATAAGTAATAATGTTTGTAAAGGCACAAGTGCATGGGCTGATCACCTGATGAACTGTGGGAATTTTAGTATCCCCCTACATCCAATGTTTTGTCACTATTGGCAACCTGCAAAATGCTCTTATAAATTTCCCAGATGGACTGCATTTCAACATCTGTATCTTCAAGGTCGTGTATCTACAAGATATGAAGTCTGTACTGAAATGAAATGACCTGTAAAAATAGTTTAATTTTGTAGGAAACACTAAAGTAAATTCATTATCCTTCTGTTACCCTAAGAGATCAGTAGAACTAAGACAGGTTGCTTCATAACTCAATTCTCATTTTCATTCAAGCCTAAGTTATGGATTCATCTGGAACAAGCTTTTCAAATTAGAATTGTGGCCTGCATTCATTTTAGTAAAGTTCTGAATCTGACATTTATGTCAGAGAACTAAACTGGCACAGGAAACCAAATGTCTGCAGTGCCGTCAGTTCAAATATCACATTGAGCGCTGAGAGGAGCTAAAGCTAACTGAGATGCTCTCACAAATACTTGAATTTAGGCTTCACCATGGTATGGCCACCAGCCATAAAATAGTATATGGGAGGAGGGCGGGAGGACAGGGTGGTATTTATTTACAAAATCCTCTTGATATGTGATCAAGGCCATGAAAAAGAGAATTTCATTCATTGTGGAAAACACAGTTGAGAGAGATGCCTTTACTGAACTGAACTGTGTTTTCCCAGGTGCTAAAATGGGAAGCATAGCTATAGATAAGTCATATCAGCTATCGTTAGAGCCTCTGACTTGGAAATTAAATTAAAAATTAAGGGATAGAAACTCAAGGAAGATGAAAGAAGCAGAGCATGACCTCTTTTGCTTTGGCCTAGTGAAGCAATAAAAGTAGTAACTGATAGACTCATCTTGCCTAGCAGAGAAGATTTTTAGAGCTATTTGCATATAAAAGTGCTAATTAGGTAACTGGGCCAGACAGAACTATTCCCAAAACTCTTTCTGTTTTATTAATGTTTCTATGTTTATACTTTTTGGTTCTTTTTATGGATGTGCTATAAAGCAAAGCAGATGTTTTGCATGCTTATTGTTTTTAATGAGCACTGACAGACATACTTTCCAGTTCCTTTCCTTCTTCTCTTTAGCATTCTTCAGTGATAAAGTTTTCATTCAGCAATATGAGTGATTGATGTTTGCATTAGTACCTTAATTCATTAAGACATTTTAGTAATGAAAATATATGTATTATTTTCTTGACATTGTAAAATGGTAACTGAAATGTTGTCACTTCTGGAATGTAAGGCAAGATAGTTAGGTATGATTGACCACCAAATTATTCCAGCAAAAGATATGTTCTGATAGGACTAACTATTGAAGAAAAGAGTAACTAAAACATGTATATATGCAGGTGTAAAAAGGTTGTGTAAATTATTTGATAGTAAATAGTGTTTGATGTTTGGTAAGAAATTAATTTCCACACAGGCATTTGCTGTGACAGCAAAGTGGTATGACAGCCCCTGGAGAACATCCAGCTAATTACTGTATTTTCCTTTCCCTTGTATTTTTTTCTCTACTGTAAATCATGGACAGAAAGGTATAAACCCATATTCCAGCTGCTATGAGAAATGTCCGATCAAAACAAATGTAAAAACCCTTCATAAAGGGATGAAAAATGTTTGGACCTTGAGAAATGCAGAATTTCAAATCATGGACTCAGATCAGTACAGCTACTGAAATATTTCCTCCATGTTAGCATCACAGTTA
>NW_010306640.1:0-2798 GCF_000700745.2 Antrostomus carolinensis | reverse complement strand
CACTCATGTTAAACTGTAATTTAATGCCAGCAGGCCACTGTACACCAGATGCTGTTCAAATGCAATGCAATAGGCAGTCTGTCCTCCACCAGGTTAACAAGGTATCTTCAGAAAAGCACATTCTGGAGCTGGGCTTGTGAAAGCTATGAGGTTTCTGCTGGTGTCAGGAGTCAGTGATAAGCCAGGAAGAAAGAACCAGAGCGGAGACAGGGACTTAAAAGTTTGCTCTGCCCCAGCAGTTACCAGCTGGTCCAGGAGCTACAGTGGGCAAAATGCAGTATTTGTGCATTCCCATCACACATGTATGGAGGCACTCGAGATTGAGTCCCTGCTGGAGATCAGCCCAGCAGGCACCTTTTCCAGAAAGAAAGGATGAGGTCTTTCTTCAACTGGAAGATTTATTAGAACCACACTTTACATGCTATGACTTCAGGAAGTCCCTAACCACTGCTGATATGTGCTGGTTCCTTCTAGATGTCACAGGAGAAGTGCCCATCAAGGAGTCACACGGAGGAAAGGCAAGGGCCTTGTTCAAGTTATCTAATACAGATCACCATGCTCCGCATTGAAAGGGAAGTGTAAAAGGCAGCACAGTCAGTTAAGGTAAGAACAGAAGATAAAATATAAACCTGGAAATATTTTCTTATCCTAATGAAGCTTCATTCTTCATGACCAAAGAAAGTGATCTCATCAACTGCCATTTTGTTTGTGTAAGATTATCTTTTTTTTTCCTTTGTATTGATTTTGTTTTCTTTCAGTTGTCATTGTGGACTATAATAATTTTAGTATTGCAAATATATTGAAAGGAGAGTTTTCTGACAAAAGTTGGGATTTGGGGTGTGGTGGAAGAGGAGTAACACAGGGAATTCTTTAGAAAAAGCTTTGGTAGAAAAGAGTGAAAAACCCCAAAAAATGTAATTATGCCAAGCCAACCATTTTCTGGTAGAATATTTTTAAGAAGTATAAATGGAAATTTAAAATAGGTAGGGAAGAATAAGGAAATATATAAAAAAAAAACAACAAAGGAAATATAAATAAAACAAATAACAGGAAATCTTACCTATGCATTTTTGTGTCAAGGGATAAGCAATCTGTTCAAATCTATCAGATTTGAAATATATCAGCCCTGAAGGGGGCCTACAAGAAAGCTGGGGAAGGACTTTTCATAAGGGCAGTTAATGACAGAACAAGGGGAAATGGGTTTAAGCTGAAAGAGGGTAGGTTTAGATTAGATATTAGGAAGAAGTTCTTCACTGTGAAGGCGGTGAGACACTGGAACAGGTTGCCCAAGGAAGTTGTGGATGCCGCCTCCCTGGAGGTGTTTAAGGCCAGGCTGGATGAGTCTTTGAGCAACCTGGTCTAGTGGAAGGTGTCCCTGCTGATGGCAGGGGGGTTGGAACTAGATGATCTTTAAGGTCCCTTCCAACCCAAACCATTCTATGATTCTATGATTCTATAAATCAATGCAGTTTCATATGTAACCTATACGAGTAATAGATCCATCCTGATTCTAGTAGATAACTCTCAGTGATCAACCCAATGAAATGGTGAGAGCCACTGCAATCCCACGTGCCCTCCTGCAACACTCGGGGATGCACAGGAGCACTGCCTTGGAAGCGGATGGGGGATCCCCAGGGTACATGTGTCTTAGCACAGCTCAGGGCACGCCTGCCCGTCAGCCCCATTGCCTGCCAATGTGCTCAGCTTTGTATGGAGCCTGAAAACTGGAGCTCTCTAGAGGTGTGTTTGACACATGGAAGCAAGCGCAGAACCTTTTCACTTTTATTTGGAGAGGCTGAGCTTGGTGATGACAAGCGTGCTAAGTGAACCAGCTTTGCCAGCAGGAACCTCAGATCCAGCTCTCTCTGCTGATGTTACAAGCAACAACACTATATATGGACAAAGCAAAGTCACAAAATTTACACACATACTCTTGGATCTATTAATTCCCTCTTACTATCTCCATCCTCTGCAGTTATTCCACTTTCTTCCCCCTTTCTCTGGAATAAATCACTTTAGCATCTTCCTCTTAATTCCCACTGAAACAGATATTTAGATAATTTTCTGTACAAGCTTTGCAGTGAAATCAGAGAAGGAGATAACCTCTGCTCCTGAGATGTGGGTAAAAAGTCTCTGAAGGGGAGTTTACAGCCATTCAAGAAAATGGAAGATAACATGAATTTCACAACTTTTCTTCCTGGTGGAAGTTAACAGGAAACCACAGGCAGATACATCTTGCTTTCCCCAGGGGTAACTGAAAAAGCTGAAACTCAAACACTGCCACTGATCTCATCCTGACAACTGCTAGGCTCAGGGCTTTCAAAAGAGTAACCCCACTACAGCTCTTTGAGGTATCTCAACAATTACTTCTCCTAATATTGCTTGTGTGTCCTGACAAAGAGGAATGGGAGTCTCTAAGCTTCCTCAGGCTTATAGCAAGAAGTCCATTTCCAAGTTTCTCAATTCCATTAGATATTTACTCCAAAACCACAAAAGTCTAAAAAAAGAGAAATCAAATACTTGCTGTTAGATTGTTTAATTTGCTGTTACGACTGGGTCACCAGCTACTTGCTTTTACTTACAAAACATACGGTTTTCTAATCACTGAAGGATAGTGTTAGCACATAAGATTTGGTTATAACTATGAACCAATATCTTTAAACCAAAAATAGAAAATGGAACTAAAGTAAAAAATGAGTGAGATTTAAATTAATCTTGAGACAAGAAAAACAGTCTAGGAGGTACCTAAGGTGAATTGAAATTCATGTCCCCTGAAGGAAAATCTAGATCCAAATAAA
>NW_010306639.1:552-2272 GCF_000700745.2 Antrostomus carolinensis | reverse complement strand
CTGGGGACAATGGTGGGTAAAGAGGGGACATCCCATAGAGGGATTGGGGACAGCAGGAGGGTACAGAGGGGACATCCTGGGGAGGGATTGGGGACAACAAGGGGTCCAGAGGGGACATCCCAAGGAGGGACTGTGGACATTGGAGAGCACAGAGGGGACATTCCAAGGGAGGGACTGGGGACAGTGGGGGGTACTGGGGGGACACCCCAGGGAGGGACTGGGGACAACAAGGGGTCCAGAAGGGACATTCCAGGAAGGGACAGGGACAGTGAGGGGTACTGAAGGGACATCCTGCGGAGGGCCTGGGGACAACAAGGGCTCTAGAGGGGACAACCCAAGGAGGGACTGGGGACATAGGGGGTCCTGGGGGGATGTCCCAGGGAGGGATTTGGGACAGTGGGTGGCACTGGGGGGACATTTCATGAAGTGACTTGGGACAGCAAGGAGGGTAGGGGACATGTCCCGGGGTGTAATGGGGACAGTGAGGGGGGGACTGGAGGGACAACCCAAGGAAGGAGCAGGGACAGCGGGGAGGCAGAGGGGACATCCCACAGAAGCACTGGGGACAGCAGGGAGGACAGGGGCTATGTCTCAGGGAGGGGTTGGGGACATTGGGGACAGGCTGGGGACAGTGGTGGCAATGGGCACCCAGGCTGGGGGCATCCAGAGGTGCCCCGGCCCAACCGTGGGGACAAGCCCACCCTGTGGTGATGTCCCTGTGTCACTGTGTCCCCCGTACCTGGGCTTGCACTAGGGTGTCCCCGTAGAGCACCAGCCCTGTTGTCCCCACGGGCAGTGCCAGGCTCAGGCTCAGGGCCACCGGGCTCAGCTTGTCCTTGAAGTCAGCCTCGGCCTGGGGACACCATGGGCAGAGCACCCTGGTGGCACCTGGCACCCACCCCACCCAGGGACACCCACCTGCCCGGGCTGGGGACACCGCTGTCCCCATCCCTGTTCCTCATCCCTGTCCCCAACCCAGCAGGGGACACCACTGTCACCATCCCTGTCCCCAACCTGGCTGACAATGCCACTGTCCCCACTCCTGTCCCTCATCCTCCTGAGGCTGGGCACCCCTCTCCCCATTCCTGTCCCAAATCCAGTTAAGGATGCAACTGCCCCCATCCGTGTCACCCACCCTCCTGGGTTGGGGATGCCCCTGTCCCCATCCCTGTCCCCCACCCGGCTGAGGATGCCACTGTCCTCATCCCTCTCCCTCACTCTCCTTGGGCTGGGGACATATATCACTGTCCCCCTCTCTGTCCCCATCTCAGCTGGGAATGCAACTGTCCCCATTTCTGTCCCCAACCCCACTGGGGACATTGCAGTCCCCATCCCTGTCCCCATCCTGGCTGGGGATGCCCCTGTCCCCAGCTGTGCCAGCCCGTGCTGGCACTGTCCCTGTCCCCGTACCCGCAGGTAGGCGGTGAGGTTGTGGCACTGGGGGGGTGTCCCCGGGGCCAGTGCCAGCTCCTGGTGCCAGGACGACTGGCCATTTCTGTCCCCAACCCCACTGGGGACATTGCAGTCCCCATCCCTGTCCCCATCCTGGCTGGGGATGCCCCTGTCCCCAGCTGTGCCAGCCCGTGCTGGCACTGTCCCTGTCCCCGTACCCGCAGGTAGGCGGTGAGGTTGTGGCACTGGGGGGGTGTCCCCGGGGCCAGTGCCAGCTCCTGGTGCCAGGACGACTGGTGGCCCGGGAGCAGCAGGACCCTCCGGGACA
>NW_010306639.1:0-300 GCF_000700745.2 Antrostomus carolinensis | reverse complement strand
CCCCTTGTGTCCCCCCCGCCCCGGGTGACACCGGCACTCACGGATGCTCTGGGGGATGCGCTGGCCTGTCACACTGAAACACAGCACCACGGGGAAGCTGCGAGGGGACAGCACCCAGGGGTGCTCAGCGACCTGCTGCCATTCCCGGGCCCCTTGTGTCCCCCCCGCCCCGGGTGACACCGGCACTCACGGATGCTCTGGGGGATGCGCTGGCCTGTCACACTGAAACACAGCACCACGGGGAAGCTGCGAGGGGACAGCACCCAGGGGTGCTCAGCGACCTGCTGCCATTCCCGGGGC
>NW_010306638.1:0-905 GCF_000700745.2 Antrostomus carolinensis | reverse complement strand
TAAAGAAATCAAATATTGCTGCCATAATTTCTGCTCTGAAATTATTTCCTAGAATTGTTAGTAGGTTCTTGTTTTTAATAATTTAAAAAGAAGTTAGCAATATGCTTGTGAGTTGCCAGGGAAGCCAAGTTGCAGCTGTAGCAGAAGAGACCGTGGAGGGAAACCAGCCCCACGGAGGCTGAGCAAGCCACTCTGCTCCTGTGCTGAAGAAAAAAGCTGGATTAGGAGAGGCTGGTTCAGTCTTGGCTTCCCTGTTGTGACCTTGTGAGTGCCCAAATTCCCTGGAAAGACACTTACAGAAGAATCCTGTATTGCCAGTTATTGTGGATTACTATTCCCATTCTACTGTAAGCTTCTAAAACCTCATGAATCTCAGTAAATGCAAATGCCAAACCATCCTCTCAAATCCAAGCCCTTCTGTTACCTCCCTTATTGTGAGTCTCGAGCAACTTTCTTTTGATCAGACCTCGTTAAAAGGGACCAACAGGAACAAAGTCAAGTTCATTACAGGTCAATGGGAGTTTGGCTCTTTATGTATGTTAAAAACATAAAAGATTCTGCTGAAGCTCAAACCCTGATGATTCAATGGAATTAATGTTAGTGTGAAATAATGGAGTTATCCCAAGTCATGGTTTTCTCCATTTCTTTTCCCTTAGGAGTAACTTGCTGATCTAATGTTGGATAGTCACCTCTGAAAAGACAAGCTGTGATGAAATGCCTGATCTTAAGCAAGAGGTAAATACAGCCCTTTTATTCTATTAATTGATCAGAAGCCTCGGCCCACATAGAGACAAAATCCTACAGGAGTAGAGTGATGGTTGAAAATGTCTTAGTTTCAACTGTAGATAGGAGAAGCATGGGAGCTACCTGATCTGCACAGGTAAGGATTTGCACTACACTCAACA
>NW_010306637.1:0-2400 GCF_000700745.2 Antrostomus carolinensis | reverse complement strand
CACACACACACAATCTATAAAATAGGCCATAACAGTCACTCAGAAAGGTCAATGAGAGTTATCACAGTTGTCCCTACCATAGTGGCTTTAACTCTAAGTGTTCAACAACTCTAGTGTCTCCATAGATTTTAATTACTTGGATGCATCTGAGGGGATACACATCGCAAGTTGTAAAACTCCCTGTCTCTCACCCTGACACTATTGACTTTACAACAAAACAAACTTTGGATCTGTATGTTTAGTTTCCATGTCACAAATTCCAAATGTCTTGCTGCTACATGTGTGAAAAATACGTGACTTCTACAAATCCAAGTACATTTACCAGAAAAAGTACAGGTTAAATTCCTGGAAGCCTAAGGAATAACTGTCTTTGTGCTTACTGGGGAGGCTTCCACATCTCATGAAAGCCAATGTTATTTACTTCATTCAGAACAAGATTAGTCTCCATGACAAAATTCCAATTTAAAGTTTTAGATCACAGTAGCACACTTACTCATCGGGAAGACAGCTCACATTGTGCACATTTTCCCCTGAGTACATAATATTTTGATATGAAATCTTTCCAATACTCTTTCCATCATGTTAATTTTGTCTATTTCCAGAAATTATCAGTCCCACCACCAATTGGCTACATTACTTAAAAAGCAGAATAATCAACTATTTTATCCTCAGTTCACATATGGAAGTAGAAGTCCACTAAATCGACATGAAATATTGCATTCTTTGGATTTCCTCGTGGTTTGGCAATAAATTGCATCGATGACAAGAAATTGCAGTCTGCACAGGAGGCTTTTCTTCATATTCTGAGTACTGAAAAGAACCCCATGACCTGGGTGAAATCTTCCTTTACTTCTGTGTGAGAAATGTAAGGGTGTCTTTCTAAACCATTGCCATGGCTCGAGTGGCTTCATCAGTTGTCATCCGTGTCACAAGCACGGACAAGCTGCTCTTCTGCTGAGGGCTGATACATGTAGACTCGACAAGAGAAACACCATAATTAATTTTCTCTGAGATTTCCCATACTCAGTCCCCTGTCCAGCTGCACAGACTTTGGACAAATATAGGCTAGAAGGCTAAAGATTTTCTGTCCATGCCTATGTAGGTTGAACTTCTCTGAATATTCAACAAAATCAGTTTGGCTGTCTCCAAGAGAGCACTGTGTGAGCTATCTGCCCTGGATTCCTCCTACTGACAGCAAGGAAAGCAGCTATTTTAGAGAGAGGAGTCATCAGGCCTCATTCAGATTTATTTCCCTTTTTCTCTTGGATAGGATTTCTTCTTTTTTATATTTTTTTTCTTTTTTTTTTTTTCCTTTTTTTCCCTTTTTTTTTTCTTTTTTTGAGGGGGAATGTGTGATTAACTTTGCATCAAGGATGTCACTCTCTGTTAATTCCACCCTTGAAAATGGTACAAGAACACGTCATCTTCTTTCTTCCAGATTCACATGCTATTGTCCAAATTGTCAAAACTAACATTGCAGCTGAAAAGAGCTCCATGACGTGTGTCAGCTGTTCTCATCTCTGCCAGGGATTTAATACAAAGTACTGATCTCACTATAAACTAATCCAAAATGGTTTGCTTGCGCTAAAGAAACTAACTGAAGAGGGGCTGTGTTTGAAGCAGTAGCTAAGACTCTCACCTCTTATGCCCCCTCCCTGGAAGTGTTCCAGGCCAGGTTGGATGAGGCTTTGAGTAACCTGGTCTAGTGGAAGGTGTCCCTGCTGATGGCAGGGGGGTTGGAACTAGATGATCTTTAAGGTCTCTTCCAACCCAAACCATTCTATGATTCTATTCTATGATTCTATGAATCTCAGGTGGTCCAAAACACTTTTAGAAGCATGCTGGAATTTCCAGAATTTGCTTACTGCTACATAAGCATAATTAAATTTGTCTTTCTGGGCACTTCCTTCAAAAGTGTGGGGTAGATCTTGCCTCATAGCATGAAGGGTGGTCAAAAGGGACGTAAGGGGGAAGAGGGAGATGGGTCACAGGCTTCTGAATTGATCGCTTTTTTTCACAAGGCTCTACTTAATGTGGTGTTGTCAAATGTTGCCCTAGGTTTGAACATATGACAATGGATTTCACAGAATCACAGCACAATTGAGGTTGAAAGGGACCTTCAGAGGTCATCTGGACCAATTCCTGACTCAAGCCAGGATACCTAATATCTGTTGCCCAGGACCGTGTCCAGACAGCTTTTGAATATCTCCAGGAATGGAGGCTCCACAGCCTCCCTGGGCAACCTGTGCCAGTGTTTTGTCACCCTCACCATAAAAAAAAAGTGCTTCCCAAAGTTCAGAGGGAGCCTCGCATGTTTCACTCTGTGCCTGTTGCCTCTGGTCCTGTCAGTGCGCACCACTGGAAAAAGCCTGGCTCCACGCTCTTTGCACCCTCCCTTCA
>NW_010306636.1:0-35318 GCF_000700745.2 Antrostomus carolinensis | reverse complement strand
TCGGGCCCGGCGGCGAGCGAGCGGAGCGCCCGCCGGGAGGGCTGGCTCCCCTCCCCTCCTCTTCCTTCCCTCTCCTCCCGCCGGACCGGCGAGGTGGCGCGGCGAGTGCGGATCTAGAGGCTGTGGCACTTGAAGAGGGCGGCGGCGCTTCCCGCGCTGTCACACCGATCCGTACGCGACCGAAGTGGCCCAGCAGCGGGTTTTGCAAGTGTGTAAATACGACACTATAGTCGTATTCTTGCTCCACTTGGTTTAAAACGCAGAATCCTTGGAAGCATTTCATGGCAGATGATTAATTAATTAACCTTTATTTTAAATTATTAGCAGTCTGGCTGAGATGGTGAAACTCTTAAGTGAAATAAAATATCTAGAGCTTTTAATGTATTCACGGGGTCTCTTGGGAAGGTTTAGCTTTCAGCAGTAAAAATATGGGACTGGATTTTTCCATATGGCTACTTACACCCTTCCTGTGTTCCTAAAAGATGGACCAGACAGCAGGACTAAATTGTAATCCTTTAGTTTTGTTTTTAAGGCTGCCTTAGTTGGAGATGTCTGTTATAAACTTCTCGGGTACTGGGGCACAGACGGCGTTGAATTAGTGCATCACTGAGGTAATCCAGACACCTATAAAGGAATAATACAAGGGATTGTAGAACGGCTCTGCTTATGTGTCTCTGTAAAAGCTGGTGACATCTCCTGAGTGTCAAGGTTCCCCAGCAGGAAGCTGGGGGCTCCTCCTGGGGACAGGGGCATCCTGAAAAATGTCCAAATCTCCTTTAGAAAGGAAATGCTCGTGACTTTTTTTTTCCCTCCTCCATCAGCCATCTATGGGCTACCCCGGCAGCTGAATTCTTCTGCCCGTGGGGAAACCCGGCCCTTGAACTGTGCATGTAACCATCACTCAGCATGCATTTTTAAGGAAGCCACACGTACTCATTTTGCTGAGAAGGCTCTCGGGGCGGTGAGCCTGGCAGCACAGCTCACTTGGCCAGATTAGAGGGATCTGCTTGTGCTGTGTTAGTATCTGATGGGACCATCAGGACAAATCATTGTTTTCCTCAGTCTTTTAGAGCTGGCACTATGAAATACTAAAGAAAGCATTCACTTCCTCTCCAGAAATATTTGCTGGTGCTCGACTGTGTGCCAATGGTAGATAACTTGAGTGTACAGTGAATCAAGAGTATAAGATTGTTTGAAATGTGTCACGATTGGAGGTGTTCTATAAAATGTGCAATGCACACAGGGCAATTTAATATATCTGTATTATTGTTTAGCTGTTAATTACATATTAGATGATGTCTGCAGATACAAATGAAAGCCAGGACTGTTAACAGTGCCAGTAATTATTTAAAAATGCAGTCTTACTTGAATGTAGGAGCTTTTTCTTTCTTTTTTTTTCTTTTTTCCCCCTAAACTGATATGTATGTTTAGGTCTTAGCACTCTGCTCCCTCAGGGAACATTACTGTCCTGCCGTTATACCAAGTCTGTGTATTTCCAGAAGCATAATTTCTTGCCATTACTTGCATGGCCAAGCAAGGAGTGCATGCAGAGGCTGAGGTGGATAAGCACCCAGACGGGAAATCTCATTTACTACGAGGGGAACAGTCCTTCCAAGAGAAGGTGGAACAGGCAAGGGAATGTTGGGATGGTTACAACTGGGGAAGAAACCCAGCAGCTTCTGCTCTCACCACTACTCAGCTGCTCTAACCAACAAATGCTGAGTTCATTTAAATGAGCCCTTTGTACACAAGCGGGAACATGGTGCTTCCATCGGTATGTCCCAGTGGCTGTTGGGGCTCTGTGAGCCATTGCCACACTGAGGCCTGGCAGATTCAGGCCATCCCATACAGTAGGCACACTACAAGCACTACAGGCACTTCCTTAAGAGACAGGAGCTGTGCCTTTGACCCCACCTGGACCAGGAGGCTGTGGTACCAGCTCATCTGCTTTCAGGATGAACAGCACGTGCTGTGAGGCAGTTACACACGACAGCACTATCTCCTGGTGTGGTCAGGTTTTACAGGATGGCGGCTGCAGCTGTATTGTGTGGGAAGAGTCGAATCCTGTCAGTGTGTCAGGTATCCTCGGCAAGTGCTTACAAGGCCAGATGAGTGCCGGTTTCTGAATGCCAGCCCGGGCTTGGCAGGGGCGGGTGTCAGGTCACTTGCAGCAGGGCAGCTCTAGGCTTGCATGTGCAGCCTGCAGCCTGGGCCCTTCCAAGTGTGGCTGCCAGACACCTCCTAATTTTTAAATGCCTTCAGGACAAAGCAGCTAAACAGCAGGGCTTCAAGGGAGCTGCCTGATTACAGTTTTAAATACTGATGTTTCTAGTCTATTCCAGTTTCTTTTCCTACCAAAAAGAAATGGACCTCATAAATGGGAGGCTGGGTAAGTACAAGTCTCCAGCACCAGGGGAGAAAGGTGGATGATAACCAACCCCTTGTGAAGTGACAGATCGTCACAGTAGGACAAGGGAAACTTCTATCTTCCTTGAAAAGGTCTCCACACACAAAATAACCTCTGAAGACAGTGGCTGGACACACTCCAGGTTGACTACCCTCATTGCCACTGTGTTTTTAATTTCTAGTGACCCTCCATAGTCAATTTTTATCACTTGAGGGTGTGTAGTTTCATCTGGGACTGTCCTGAGCCTCAGTCTGGGTGCCAGGGCCACTTGCTGGGATGTGTGACTGGGGGAGTTAATGCGTGTGTGAGGTGGGTCCTCGCTTCCTGAGAGGCTGCATGAGGAAAAATGGGGAAAAAGGGGAAGGAAGAGCTCGTGGGCGTTGCCTGGCCTCCTTGGCTCACGTCGCAGCCTCTGTGTCCTCCGGCCGGCCACAACTGCTCCCCCTGCCCAGGCCGTGCGCGGCTGGGGGTGTCCCCGCCGCAGCCGCCCTTCCCGGCTGTGCTGAGGGAAGCGGAGGGGGGCCTCGTTCGTGGGTGCCCCTCCCAGTCTGCGGGCCCGCGACAGAAGAATATGATGCCGATCGCATCCCTTCCCTCTGCCCTCCGCCCCTCTATAAATAACTCTTGCTGGGCTGACCTGTCAGATTCCCCCCGCAGAGCGGATGCCCTGACCCGGCCCGCCTGCAGTGGAAAGTCTGAATGCAAAAAATACCGTAGTAAAAATAGCGCAGCCGGGTAGCCCCTCCGGCATGTCCTAGCGCCGGGGCCCAACGGCTTTCAGGGTCGCACCGGCCCGGGCGCTGGCTGCTCCCCTCACGTAACGGGCGCTCGTGTGGAGGGCTCCCTTTTCTCCCTTTTTAACTGTCAGATAGAGGTATACTTAATTTCTGCTATTCTGTTGTGGAACAGATAGTTCCCTTCCAAGTAGTGTTTTTAATTTCGGCTTGTCTTTCTAATCAGCAAACATGAAAGAAATGGGGATAATGGTTTAATATCCTAAATATAAAAATAATAATGAGACAACAATCAAGCAAGAGCTTGCCTTTTCAAAAAGAGACCAGAATCTTCCTACCTCTGAAGTCCAGATTAGATGCCATCCCATGCCTACTTTGTGCTTGTGCAGAAGACCGCTCCCCTGAAGGGATAGAATCTCAGCTGTGGTTTCAAGCCACTGTAATTTTAAGTGATGCTTCTAATTATTTATTTATGCATATGCTGTTATTTCTCGTTGTTTTACCTGCAAAATGTGAATATCTGGAGGTTAAAGCCAGCGATAGCTACCAGAAAGCGTTGTCTGATTGCTGCTATACCTTCTCCTTCTGGTGCATCCATGTTGCAGCTCCTGGCCCTCAGCACCTACTGGAGCACAGCTACTGTGAGTGTGGTGGTGGGGTGGCCAAGCACCCACTTGACCCCCCGCACAGCCACTTGCTTGCCCCCATCCATCTTGCGGGATGGGGGAGAAAATAGGAAGAATGAGAGTGAGACAGCTCCTGGGTGAAGATAAAGTCTGCGAGATTGATTACTCACCAGTTACTGTTGTAGGCAAAGCAGATGTGACAGGATGAAATGAGTTAATTACTGATTAATATAAATATTTAATTACTGATTCGGCAATTGTGAAACAAAAACAAAAAGCAAGCATTAAAACACTTGGGGAAGACACCTCTCCTCCCCCATTCCCAAGCTCAGCTTCACTCCAGACTCCCCTTCTCCCATCTTGTTACGGCTGCAGGTGGCACTCAGTCCCTTCAGTGAGACAATAAGCGGTGCAGGAGAGGACTGTGATTCTTTGCTGCTCCTTCCTTCTCACTCTTCCTCTGCTCTGGTGTGGATCCTCCATGGGCTGCAGTCCTTTTGCGAACATCTGCTCTGCCATGGAGCACCTACTTTTCCTCTGACCTTGGTGTTTGCACTGCTGTTTCTCACTCTTTTTCCACTTCTCCTCTGCCCATGTGGTGTTTTTTGCCCTTTCTTAAGTAAGTTTTCACAGATGCACCACCAGCTTGGCTTATTGGCTGAGCTTTGTCCTGTGGTGCAGAGCCAGCTGGGACTGGCCATGTCCAGCATGGCACAGCCCCTGGTCTCTTCTCATGGGGGCCACACCTGCAGTCCCCCCACTACCATCAGGTTGCCATCTAGACCCAGTACAGATGTCTGTGTAATCAGAAGCTGAATTATCTAGAAATGGTGGCCACCCCATCATAGCATCAGCTTGGGAAAGGATGTTTGCTCACGACTGACAAAAGTGGCAGTGTTACCTCCATGGTTGTCTGATCCCATGGCCCTCTGCCCCAGTCCCCAAATCATGAAGGGATGAAATGAATCCATAAGTCCTTTAGTTCCTTTTCACCATCTCTGTCATTAGAGTGGAACCTCTGCAGCATCTGCTTTTTTGGGTGCCACACAGTTTATAATTCTCTATTTTTGTTAGTGTTGCCAGAGTAAGGTAGTTTTTAGCACGTTGTCCTGTAGAAAGTTAAAAGAGGCTGAAAATCAGAGCTACCAGAGCTGCTTTGGGATGGTGAAGTTTATGCTTTGATGATTCAAGCCCTGTCCCTCATTGCAAAGCATATTTCCCACAAAGTATGTGTTCTGTGGGACCCTAGCCTTTGCATACATGCTAAATCAATACATACTGCTTTTTTTTTTTTTTTTCCAGAGAGGACACAAAATTTGAGGCAGTTTTAAAGACTTTTACTTGTAGAATAATCCATGGGGGACAGCTCCTGTAAACCCGCGGGAAAGAAGACTGTCAGGTTTCATCATTGCTGGTGCTCCTCTTGAATTCCAAAGCTCACTTTTTCTTGCAAAAGAAGCATTTTCTATGTTGAACATTTAAGTATCTTCACCTAGTCCTTAGGGGAAAGGAAGTGAAGGTAGACATGAGTTTCCTTCTTTGGGGCTGCATCAGACTACATCTATCAACACATTAATGTCTTGTAGTTCAGAGAGAGTTCAAGATCAGTGCTCAGT
The DNA here is from genome assembly GCF_000700745.2 of Antrostomus carolinensis. Classification (NCBI taxonomy): domain Eukaryota; kingdom Metazoa; phylum Chordata; class Aves; order Caprimulgiformes; family Caprimulgidae; genus Antrostomus; species Antrostomus carolinensis. The sequence continues at coordinate 29,935 of NW_010306636.1, read as the reverse complement.
GGATGGTGCTCATGCTTTGGGACCGGCTGGGCAGTGATTGTCAAAGTCTGTCTTTCCCTTCTTCTCTTCCTCAAACCTGTAACACTCAATTTTGCGATATACAAAACCTAGTATTTTAAAAACTAATGCACTAGAATCTTCCATGTCTGAGCTGATTGGTACTAGAGAGATTTAACTTAACAGTGATTTAGCAGTAATAGTAATTGCCCAGAGCAATTGCCATTGCTCATCACCTCAAAGAGCTCCTAGTTTCAAAATAGCCTCTACTGCAACTCCAATATTACTGAAAGTTACTTGAGAGCATCTCAGACTCAGGAAGCATGTCCTAGGAAAAGAGACTCTGATTTTTTCCACTTGCTGCCCCTGAATGAAGCAGTAAGAAATCAAGAGAAGCGTGGCCAGCAGGTCGAGGGAGGTGATTCTTCCCCTCTGCTCTCGTAAGGCCCCACCTGGAGTACTGTGTCCAGTTCTGGAGCCCCCAACACAAGAGAGACATGGACCTGTTAGAACGAGTCCAGAGGAGGCCACCAGGGTGATCCGAGGGCTGGAGCACCTCTCTTATGCAGACAGGCTGAAAGAGTTGGGGCTGTTCAGCCTGGAGAAGAGAAGGCTCTGAGGAGATCTTATAGTGACCTTCCAATACCTGAAGGGGCCTACAAGAAAGCTGGGGAAGGACTTTTTACAAAGGCAGTTAATGACAAAACAAGGGGAAATGGCTTTAAACTGGAAAAGGGTGAGTTTAGATGAGATATTAGGAAGAAATTCTTTCCTGTCGCCCAGAAAAGCTGTAGATGCCCCCTCCCTGGAAGTGTTTAAGGCCAGGTTGGATGGGGCTTTGAGCAACCTGGTCTAGTGGAATGTGTCCCTGCTGATGGCAGGGGGGTTGGAACTAGGTGATGTTTAAGGTCCCTTCCAACCCAAACCATTCTATGATTCTATGATTTACATGCTCCTTGCATTGTTCTTCTCATTAGATTTCAGAAAGTAGTCAGGGCATTCTATTGGAAATAAAACTACTGGTAGCATCGAGGAGCTTTCCACCCCAGCTCTCTCAGACCTGCAGCTCTGCATACAGCATATATCTGTAATATACAGTTATGTCTGCTCTGGTTTTCCATGGGCCAGTGGTGTGACATAGAGATTTATTCCATTGCTCCTACTTCGATGTCAAATCTTTTGCTCGGTGTATTATTTTGTCTGTGTTAAAATTGTCCCAGAACCAGTGGGACCTGGAGACTATTGAGGCAGAACATGCTGCAGTTGTCAGGCTTTCCCCAACCTGCTGCATTTTCACATCTTCAGGGAGTAACACAGACAGCTGAGCCCACCTTGCCTTAAGAGCCTGTACATTTTTGCCATCACACAGTGTTGAGGGACAGACATTGCTGAGAGACACCTTATTGTTTGAAAGATGCTAGTTCTCTGCTTATACGAGTGTAATCCAAATGGATAATACATCTGAAAGAATATCAGGAGTTGCAGAGTAAGTAGCTATCTTTTTTTTTTTTTCCCCCCTTGCTATTTGATTTGCAGCAACAATGTAAGAAAAGAATTAAGTACCGAATGCCTTTTTAAAGCTTCATTTTGTCCCTGCTCAGCCATTTTAAAGGTGTAAGTTTAAATAATTTGTAGGACATGTAGACAAGGCTGTAAAGAAAGCCTGAAATGATGGTTGAATGTGTTTAGAAGTTATTAACAGTATTCCCATTTCTGATAAAGTCAGAGTATATGGAATAGTCTTGATAGTGGTCTAGGAGGGCTATGAACCCTGATGGTTTCCATTTGCTTTTTACTCATCATAGATAGGATTATTATGTGACTCTTGGATATTTCCAATGAAAATGTGAATGGGAGGAAAGCTGTCATCTGTTCTAGGGATGACAATTAAATTGAATAGTCCTAGCCATAAATACAGTAGGATTTTTCTTCTTTGGCAAAATAATTCACCAGATTGTTATTCTTTCAATGACTTAGATGGAAGATTTTATCCTACAAATCCTTATGTGGTCCATAAACCTTTGATACTATGTCAAAGTAGTAGTCAGATGCGTACACCAATGTATGTAACCCACTTAATAATGAGTTTTCTGTATCATTGCTTCATAACTTCAGCAATGATAAATCGGCTTAATCTCTAGTCATCTCTTCAGTTATTTCTGTCAAGATGTCCTGGTGGTTTCAAAAAGTATCCTTCTCTTTATTTTCTCCTACTGAAGCAAAATGTTTAAAGATTACATGTCTCTGAACAAAGTGGTATTCTATTGAAAAATGAGTGAGTCATCTCTAAATTTTACAGTTAGTAGGTTATTGACCTGTGAGACATTGTGTAAGTCCATTTTCATCTTTGGGAAGAGGATAAATAAATATCCAGCTGTGCTGAACAGATGGAGCTTTGCTTTGACCCTAAACCATGGCCTTTCCTTTGATTAATATTGCTGCTGCTCTTATCCTTGGTCCAAGAGTTAATATCTTTTTATTAACAATTCAGAAAAAAGTCAGTAGTGTACAGCTAACATGACACAGTCAAATAAAAAATTTTAATTTCTTCTAGGCAGATATTTCTAGTGTAATAATAATCTGTACTTTTTAGAAAAAAATAAGAAATGCATGAAACATAAGGAAACAAATGCGTCTAAGAAGATTCCTGCCATTTGTTTACTTTGCATTGCAGTTTAACATCCACTTCATGTCATTGATGGTTGAGTAATTGTATAATCAGCAGTATGCATAGCACATGTGTGATGTACTGGTCACCTTCAAGTTCAGAAGGCTAAGCCTACTGATCAGGCATTAATAGGAAAAAAACCTGGTGTGTCCAGTGATGAGGTCTAGTTGCCTTGTGCGGGATGGGGCTTCTGGTGGGATTTCTACACAGTTGGTGATGGATACACTGAATGGGAGCCACAGGGCAGGCAAGATTTCTTCTTGTCCCTTCTACTTTTCCAGGCTTGACACCTGCTTTTAGAGGAGGTTTTCCTCCTCTTAAAACTGCATCCCTCCACCTCCTCGAAATGTTTTTTCCGAGATCTTTTTATTGTCACAAATTAGGCCACTAAGATTTTTTTATTGTTTTTATGGTTTCCAGTTTTGCTTTTTGGTGCTAATGGCTCTTGTGCAGGCATCTGCTTATTGAATTCCCAGTAAAGCAGAAACCTGCAGCGACTACTGTGTTACTCCTCTGCCTGTTGAATTGTGATTCTCAGCAATGTATAGCCACAGACTTGCCATTGCTGCTCTACTTGCTTAGCAAACCTCAATGCAGTGAACATCTAGGCAGTCAGGAGGGCATTTGAGTGGTCTCTGGGTGTGTTCGGAAAAGCAGTTGAAATGAATAATTTTTGCAAGCCCTAGAAACTTAAAAAAACCTAATAACCCCCAAAGCATAAATTCTGCATGAATTAAAGGTTGAGGCCAAGAAGGCCAGTGGTATCCTGGGGTGCATTAAGAAGAGTGTGACCAGCAGGTCGAGGGAGGTTCTCCTCCCCCTCTACTCTGCCCTGGTGAGGCCACATCTGGAATACTGTGCCCAGTTCTGGGCTTCCCAGTTCACAGAGATAAGGAACTTCTGGAGAGAGGCTGGCGGAGGGCTACGAGAATGATTAAGGGTCTGGAGCATCTTTCTTATGAGGAAAGACTGACAGAGCTGCGTCTGTTTAGCCAAGGGAATAGAAAACTGAGAGGGGACTTTATCAATGTTTATAAATACCTAAAGGGCAGGTGTCAAGAGGATGGGGCCAGACTCTTTTCAGTGGTGGCCAGCGATAGGACAAGGGGCAACAGGCACAAGCTGGAACACAGGAGGATCTGCTTAAACATGAGAAAAAAATTCTTTACTATGAGAGTGACTGAGCACTGGAACAGGCTGCCCAGAGAGGCTGTGGAGTCTCCTTCCCTGGAGATGTTCAAAACCCACCTGGATGCTTTCCTGTGCAACTTGCTCTTGGTGAACCTGCTTTGGCAGAGGGGTTGGACTAGATCTCCAGAGGTCCCTTCCAACCCTTACCATTCTGTGATTCTGTGATTATTTTCTCCAAACAGTTTTTCACTGCCTACTGAGGTAGGCTGAACAGATGTTCATGTTCTGGTGTTGAGAAATACCAGATAATGCCAACCGTAGTCTAGTTCTTAAAATGAATGACTTCCATAGACACTTCAGTTTTTGAAAAATCTTTGATATCTTCCATGTGTTTACTAAATCTTGTTCAGCCTATGAGACATGGCAACATCACACATCTTTGCCACCAGCTGTTAGTAATAAAGAATAGAGAGTTTAGAATTGTATTAATTTTGCCTTCAGCTGAATTATTTCTTAATTTGAATGTTCTTGAAACTTCAGCAAAGTTCCATTTTAAATATGGGAAGCATCTGTTGTTTACATCAGTGAAATTAGAAATAATTGTAGATATGTACAATACATAGGTAAGTATGTAAACAATTAACATCTATGCCAAAGTGGAATCATTATTCAGCAGCACTTTTGAAAAAGGAATAGATTCAAACATATTGCTATTGAAGAGGTGATACTACTCTTCTCTAGTAGTGATAAATATCCTTTTTTCCCCCCTCTCTTTTAATTCAAATTTTGAAGAGTGATCAGTACTGACTCTATATGATGGCTAAATGGTGTGTCTAATTCTCATTTTAAGTGAGGTGGAGAGCAGTTACTGGTACCACACTAAAGACATGGAATCCAAGAAAATCCTTTCTTTTCCACTAAAGCACTTTTCCATGAGATGTTAAGCACAGATCACCTATAATGGAGAACTAAGGTCAATAGCTTGCATGTGAATAACTTTCTGATTTCTAAATCAACTCTTTTCAGGGAGAACAATTATTACATTATTTATTTAGATTTATTTCAGTATCAAATAGATGCTTTTCAAACTGCCTTTATGATCCACTGCATTGCCAAGATAAAACACTGGAGCCTTTCCCAAAAGAACTAGATGAAATGAGGACAAGCTCCTCAGAGCTACAAGTCTCCTGGCCGTAGTGCTTATGTTTGAGCGACCACCTTATTTCCACCTCCCTCAAAGCCTTCAGAAAGGGAAGAATGAGTTACGAATGAGATGTTGCACCAGGAGCTAGCTCTCTTAAACTGAGCATGCACTGTAAGGTGGTAACTTGGACACTGGTAACACCACTGGCAGCAGAGCATTCATCTGTTGTCCCGGATCAAAACAGATTTGTAACTTGTTCTGTTGGTGGCTCCGATAGCTGGTTCTGTCTCAGCTAGAAATTTCAAAGTGAGTGAGTTGTGTCTGAGGAGTCTGCAGTCATGCTGTTTGTTCAGCACTGTAGGTGTACCCCAAAGGAGATCTAGCTTGTCAGGCGGCAGTGCAAGGTCTCAAACACACAGGTAACTGGAACACCATAGTTGTGTTTGGATTTTGCCTTAGCAAACTTACTGCTTCCTGGCTCTGTCTCAAACTGAAGCTGGAGCAGCATCAGAACTGCACTGTCACAGGGCTAGGTGAGACAAACCTGAATGTCACCTTGTCTTTTCTGAGCTTCTCATGCATATCTCCACAATTTCTTATTTCCAAAGTTGTCTCAGTGGCTCACAAAATTGCTGAAATTATTTGTCGGGAGTGAAGAACCCCAAATTTTTATGACAGAAATGAAAGAAAGAATACCACATCAATATTCATTAATCTGAATTGGTGACTTCTGGTGATGCTCAGTTTGGATTTTTAGGACACTGTGTCTCATGCTGGATTCATAACAGCTTCAAAGGTCACCTGAACAGAAGTGGCCAGTGGGTCTCTATGGTAGTCTGAAAGGTGAAAAATCACCGTACTTTACATATTGTGTCTTCTGTACACAGAAGAAACATCACTGACACAGTTGCACTCTACTTACTTTAGGAGAAGATTTAAGTTAGGAAGGTTAAAGGTGTTTCAGGTTTCTGCTTCAGCCAAAAGAATCTGTCTGGACATGGCATCTAGCACCAACCAAATACTCCTTTTGGAAAGATGTGCTCAGCTTTATGTGACATCTCCCTATCTGGGATACTGTGTATTTCACATTGGTATGATGACTCCATATGTTTATATTTCAGTGGTTAAAATAGGAGTAAATCAGAGTATTTTATTGCATGGATGGGAAAGGGTCATCATGGATGGGAAAGGGTCATGGATGAAAGGGTCATCAGAATGAACTTTGAATTAATTATGTCAGCAATTTGTAATTTGTCTGAGGATATGGAATTTCCTGGAAGAAGTTACGGGATCACAGTGAACTTGAACTGTCAGGAAAATTAGTGCATTTCATTATGCAAATAACAATTCATGTGATAATAACATGCTTCTCATGTTTGCTGCCTTGCTGTATGAAAAGTTTTTGCTAAATCACACTATTTCCTTTCAGAATAATTATGGCATTTTTTTTTCTTAAATTCATATATACTGGAATTTGAGTGTTACTTGCATTTGCAGACAAAAGCTGCTGAATATCTAATTTCTTATGCTGCCTTAACATTCATTCTTCAGTCGGTCCATTTCAGTTTCTCTTTCTGATTCCTGTAACACCGAAAGATTGTGCAAAACCTTTTTCCAGTGACTTTTTGCCTGTTCCTGTTTTTAGCATGTGACTTTGCCTTTACCTTTGCAGGATTTATCTTGTGCTTTCTACTTGTTACAGTGACTATCAAAGCATGGTGTTAATATTTTTTGGATGATAGAGTACTCAAACAGAAGTGCATTGCTGACTCCCAAATTTTCATGTGAACAGGACAGAACTGATTAAAAATGTAGAACATTTGCAGCTTCTGTTGCTCACGGCCAGGTATTTGAATATTTGAGTGGGGCAAAGACACTGTAAGAATTAATATGTTTATATTTCTTTATATATGTTGTTGTGTGTTTAAACATTGACACGTAACATGTTCCATTTTTGCTCTGTAGTCATGAGAACTGGGAACCATCTTCCCTTACAGGGAAAGGAAAGCTGTAATGCAGATGGTTTTCATCATCTAACTTATTTTCCTTACAGGAACTCTTGCTTGGTTGGGTAGCAGGTTCTTCAGTGGCATTATGAGGACTTCTACAAGGCCACCTGTTTACTGCCCTCTAATGACATTCATTGTGCATTTCATGGTAGTACTTGTCTTCTTTCCACTTCTTTCCAGCATAAACACTACACAGTACTTTGGTGTATGGCTTGCTCAAGATATTTTCATGCTTCTAATCCAACAGTTGTCTTCTACATTTCTTTGTAGAGAGCCGTCATGCATAGAAGATACTGACAGTAGGCTGTTAGCCCTAATGATATTTCTTTACTGGGAGATCATCTTTTAGCTTCGTGGTGATGACAGTAGAAGATACTTTTGTCAAGTGCTTATATCTCGATTCAAGCTGTTTTATAGACTAGTAACTTAGATAATTCTTGTGTCTAAAAGGAAAATTGGATGTTACCATAGGCTTTTCACCCATATATCTTAATGTAATCTGTCATTTCTGTGCTTTAATGACAGGCCTGTTATTGACATGACACCCATGAAAACAAATTTTCCCCACATCTTGCAGAAGATAAGCTGTGAATTTTGGTCCAATGAATTTTTAGTCTTTCTGTAGTCAGATGTGACTGTATTTTTTTTCCATCTTACTTTTTTCTGCCTCTGTGGTTTCAGAAAACCAACTGTGAGCAGTCTGGTCCAGCAGTCCTAGATAAGCCTATTTTTTTTTTTAAAACCTGAACTGAAATTAGTTCAGAGTTACTTCATGATACGTTTCCTCTATTGCAGTCATTACCAAAAGAATGGCACTCAGGTAAGCAGTGGTTAGTGGCATTTCATTAGGGACAGAATTTTTTATCTGTCAGAAGAAATTATCTGATGTTTTTATGCATCCTGTATTCTGACTATATTCTTTTTAATACAAAACTTAATTGTTTTAAAAGCAAATTACTTGTTGCCTTAAAAACCAACTGCTGCCATTTCCTAACTCTGGTGCACACAGTATTTAATTCAAAAAAGTCTTTCTTGAAATGAGTTTTCTAAAAACAGTGCTAGAAAGGGAACTTGCACCAGAATTTTCAAGTATTGAGAATATGTTTTGGTCCAGTGCTGTGCTAAATCTATTTATGGAAAAATTTCCAGCATTTAGGGTTAGTTTTAGGATTCAACTTCCAAATCTCCTTGCCCTTTCCTTGGAAAGGGAGATAAATGTGTGTCTACAAGGTACCTCAGTCTTACAGACTTAGAGATTGTTTCAGAGAAACTATTGACTACAGAGAGAGTTGAGGGAAACTGGTTTCTTATCTTGGCCGCTAACCTGGAAATTTGAAGTGAGCCAAGTGAATAAGCATGTAGCACCCCTGTTTCCTTCTGTAGGCCCATTTTTCTCTGAAGATTCCATTACTTATGCCTTTAGTCCATTCTTTATGCCTGTATTCCATTATTTATTAGAATTGAGAGGACAGAGCATGTCTGAAGTTTATGTAGAGACCATTGGCATACTAGAGCACTTGAAACTGCTGCATGTATTATAGAATCATGGAATGGTTAGAGTTGGAAGGGACCTTGAAGATCATCCACTTCCAGTGGCACAGGGGGACAGGGAATAGGGGTCACGGTCAGTTCACCACACGTTGTTTCTGCCGCTCCTTCCTCCTCAGGGGGAGGACTCCTTCCGCCGCACCAATGTGGGGTCCCTCTCATGGGAGACAGTCCTCCATGAACTTTTCCAGCGTGAGTCCTTCCCATGACTGACAGTTCTTCACGACCTGCTTTAGCATGGGTCCTTTCCATGGGGTACAGGTATTGGAAGGCTGTTATAGGATCTTCCTGGAGCCTTCTCTTTTCCAGGCTGAACAGCCCCAACTCTCTCAGCCTGTCCTCATAGGAGAGGTGCTCCAGCCCTCAGATCATCCTCGTGGCCTCCTCTGGACTCGTTCTGACAGGTCCATGTCTTTCCTGTGTTGAGGGCTCCAGAACTGGACACAGGACTCCACGTGGGGCCTTACAAGAGCGGAGTAGAGGGGCAGAATCACCTCCCTCGACCTGCTGGCCACGCTTCTCTTGATGCAGCCCAGGATACGGTTATTTGCCTTCTGGGCTGCAAGCGCACATTGTCTGCTCATGTTCAGCTTCTCGTCCACCACCACTCCCAAGTCCTTCTCTTCAGGACTTCAGGACTCTCCTTGGTCTCAATCCATTCGTTGCCCAGCCTGTATTTATGTTTGGCAAGAGGAAAAGAAACAGTATTGGGGAATACATAAAGAGGAGGTATAATGCATTTGTGTTTATCTATAGGACACTTTATTAAATTCTCATTGATGTTATAGAAACCATTAGCATTATCACTAGTTTTATTTCATATTCACAGCAGAAATTTGTGGGAAAAACTCATGTAGATGATCAAGTGGTAGAAAACTGGCAGTATTGGAAAACTGGAAAAATTAAGTTTACACTTGCTGAGTCACAGATGATGATTTTAAATAGATTTAGTGTTGTTCATGAGGTCATTTTCTGTAGAAGGGAAAAATACAACAGGCTGTTTAGTCGCCTATAAATATTTACTTTGTTATTACACAAAAGTAGAAATTTGTGGTGTTTAGAGAACCATGTCTTTCACAATCCAACATTGAGCTGTCACTGAAAGCAAATTTGGATACAAAAGTCCCTTTAAATATCTGTGGTAGTAAGTTGTCAATGCAAACATTGAGGTTTATTGTTGCTTTCAAGAGTTGACAAGAAAGAAAATGTTTGAGGTTCTCCTTTGGTATGAACAATTGCCTGAAGTAGTTAGTATCCACAATACCACTAGACTGTAGAAAAAATGTCTCACAGAAGGAACACAAGACGCTCACTGTTTTCATTGTCATACATTTAATGTTTCTCCCAGGTTAACTCTGAGGCATCTGTACAATAGTGGTGGTAACTCGGCTCTCAGTTATACTCTTGTGCTTGGGATGATTACAATCTCATGTACCTCCAAAGTATTCAATATCACATCTTCCTCACAAGAAGAATAAAAAGAAAATTATAATTAATACTATTTCTGTGTGTTTTCCCAATTCTTTGAGAACACAGTTTTGTTGTTTATTGATAACATAATTTTTTACTCTTAAGACAAGTCTTTTGTGGAGTCATGGGTCAGCATTTACCTTTTATTACTCTGGGCAGAGTTGGACACTATTGTCTGGGATTTGCAAGAAGTGCATCTTGATTGGGAGTCATTCCTTTAGGAAAACGAGCTGGATCTTACATTTGTTTGTTTTGAAGAAACTAAAGAGTCAGCTCCCAAGTGTCCTCATCACTGGGCTGTGTAGTGATGGTCCTTGCTCCCTGTTGTCTGGCCCAGCAGAACCATGTTCTTTTTCACAGAATATCATGACTTCAAGGAATAGTGTGCTCTGATTCAGGAGGAGTCTATGCTCAGTTGTTCATGATACTCTGCTGAGTTATAGATCTAATTTTTAACTGCTTCAGGCTGAAGAGGGAATTGAACTTAACAGCCCCATTTCCTGCGGGAGCACTGTAACCACTGCACTGTTAGAAGGGGCAATTTTATGCCATTTTTGTCTTTTTTTAATCTGTGCTTTCAAAAGTAGTTACGGCAGCTGTGTTTTGGGAGAACTGTATTCATAACAGAGCTGTGTTATTCCTTTGTCACCTGTGCTCAGACCTCCCAAAGGGGCTTAATACGGGCTGTGCAAACCAAGGTTATGGAATTCAGGGAAGCCTGCCACGAGTAGCTGCTAAGCTGCTATATTCCAGCATGACCAGAAGCAAAGCTTCAGGCAGACTTTGAAGACTTTAGTATGAAAATGTAGGCGGGTGGGGACTGCAGGAAGTTACACAGTCAAGCAGGGATTGTCTAAATACCATGTGGATTTAGGTTCCTAAAAGTCACCAAAATCCTGATCTCTATCTGTGCTTGGATATTTGAGGTGTTACTTACTACGGGTAAAGGCAGTAATTTAGCTGAGATATCCTGAAATCTTGGATTGCAGCATTTGCAACTTCTGAATAAGCTGTTGATTTAGAAAACCACTTCTGACAGTTAGTTAACTCTCTCCAACATTCTTCATATTTCTCTTGTTTTGGGAAATTATGATGATCAGATTACAGACCTTGTCAACTCATCCAGGCTGTACCTTTTCGGTAGACAGAGCTACTACTCTTATTAGTCTCGCCCTGAGCTGGCTGTTTTAGATGTTCAGATAACTCCACCATCTTTAAGTTGACCATCGACGTACATCCTGATTGCTAGATAAGCCCAGTAGTAGGACGGTGTTGAGACTGAATCACTGGAATAGGAAGGTTATGAAGTGAGATACTGCTGGCGCCTCACCCCATATTGGTACTGTATGACTTTTCAGTGTTACCTGGTCTTTGAACTGGGGAAGTAGCAAGAAAAGTCATATGGAACACTGCACTGGATGCCTCTCAAGGAGGTCAGATAACACGTGATGCTTAGCCATATCAGGAGAGGTACATGCAACCGCACAAATGCAGTTTTCTTAATTTCTGCTGTCTGTACAGTGTCTGCAGTGTCTAGTAACTGGGGGTATCAGAAATAGATGATAATTCTAATATTATCAGCAAGGAAGGTTTCCTTACAAATAGTCTTTGTGCCATGCTGGAACAAGAGACATTGCAGCATGATAGAAAATTATGCTGTAAATCCCACGTATGCCTACAATCTTCTCAGCCAAGGCAGTAAAACGGGCAGTGAGGTTAGGGGGATATAAATCTGGTCTTTGTGCAGCAATTTCTTAAGAAACAGTTCAACTTCCATTTCTGCCAGTCAGTCTGGTAACCTGTTCTTTACAGAAAGGCACTTGCAGCACAGCCATACAAAGAAATAACCCACAGAGACTGGCATTTACAAGACTAATAATATATGTATTGTAGACCTCAGTCTCCTGAGGTTCTTTGTGGAGAGGCTGTCAGGGTAATGGATGCATTTACACTCCTGTGTTCTGTCATGGCCAACTTCAGTGTGATTGATCTTCCTGACAAAGAGGATAAACTATTAGTCATCCTTTGGGAAGTCATTGTCTGTAATTGATAATCTTATCATCCAATTTCACCTTATAGGGAAAATTGTAATTATTTTTAGTCAGTTTTGAATAAAGATGTATTAACTTCATAACAACAATTTCAACCTTGCTATTAAATATTCATTTGGAATTTTTATGGTTTTGTTTCTTTTGAAAAAGCAAAAAATTTTTCCAGTGTATGAGATCATAGTCTTAATGGAGTTATATTTAAAAAGATACATATTAAATAAATTTTTAGGCTTTTGCAAAGGTTTGATTTTTTTGTGCTTTGTGCAGCTCAATTGAATTCAGAAAATAATTTTTCTCTGTTCCTCTATATTCCATTTATAGAACAGAAAATATTAGGTGCGAACTCTACAGAATACTGTGATAAGCTATAATTTTGTAAAGTACTTAAAAAATGAGACAGCATTATTTTACATAGTAAGTGGATCAGTCCTTATCACTTCTATTATCACTTAAAAAAAAAAAAGATTATAATAGTTGCTTGATTCCTTAATAAAAGAAACTTAATAACATGGAGCTCTTGAATAATTAGTAATAGATTATTTTTAATTCTAAAATAAGCTGTACTTAGCCTTATTGCTTAGATTTATTATGTATTTTGCATTTTTTCAAATGTAATGCCTATCTAACTTCTAGTTCTTCAGAAATGTTTAGAAATTTCAGTGAAGCTGTAAGTCTGTGGATATTGGGTAAAGGAAACTGAATTATATGGATTACACTAGGCTGTCCACCAAAAAGTTTACCTACAACTTTTCATTAAGAATCTAAAAGCCATTTATAGCATGTATTTAAATGATACAGCTGTTCTGTGTCATGGAGAGGACTGCTATTGAAAAGATAGGAGTTAGTAATTGACACCAGAATGATAAAACTGTGCTCTTTTGTTTTTCAGGTCTTAGGAACAGATGAGGATAATATGGGGAATGGTTGCTCTCAGAAACTGGCTTCTGCCAAGTTCCTTCGACTTCTGCTCCTAATACTGATTCCGTGCATCTGTGCCCTTATTCTTTTGTTGGTGATCCTGCTTACCTTTGTAGGTGAGTGCTAATGGAGTAAACTGACACATTTTTAATTAATGAGACTAAACCTGAGACTGCATTCTCAAGTGTAATGTAATTGTGGACGTTAAAGAGAAATCTTAGCACATCAACCTAGCAAACTAATCTATCTAGTGACTTAATGATGTTTGTTGCAGAGAAATAAATATGCTATTTAGATTTATATATTTAAAACACGCTTAAGGTACCAAACAGGAGACCTTTTCTGAATTTCTCAATGTAGATTTCTGAGGAGCACACTACCTTGTGCATGTAGTATGTATATATGTGGTGGTTTTAGCCTGGCTATCAGCCAAACACCAAATAGCTGCTTCTCTCACCTTCCCCTGCTTGGGAGATGGGGGAGAGAATCAGAAGGGCAAAAGTGAGAGAACTTGTGGGTTGAGATAAAAACAAATTAAAATTTGAAATAAAATAATAATTAAAATAATAATGATAATAACAGTAATAATGGAATATACAAACGAGTGATGCACAGCACAATTGCTCATCACCTGCTGACTGATGCCCAGCTTGTCCCCTGGCTAGTGACCCTGGCGCAGACAGTCCCTAAACCAAAACCGCAATCCCAGAAGAGCATTAGAGCCCAAGAGATTCCAGAAAACCTGGTCAACATTCAATAATATACTGAACACGATGTTATATGATATGGAATATCCCATTGGCATATCCAAATGGCAATTTGGGTTTGCTAATTTACTGTGGTCCCCCCAAGTTTCTTCTGCACCTGCAGACTAGCAAAACATGGGAAGTTGAAATGTCCTTGATTTTCTTAGTAACAACTAAAAACATCAGTATATTGTCAACATTCACCTCATAAGAAATCCCATACTGTAACCAAAACACAGTGCTTTTCCCACTACTAAGAAGAAAATTAGCTCTATCCTGGCAAAACCAGGAGAAGATGGTTTTCAGCAGTCACTTTACAAGTACAAAAAGATATTTATGTTAGAACTTTAGATCACTGTCAGTGGAATGGAATATTTATCCCTCTATGTCACACAGTGATGTGCAAATCTGATTTTTATTTTCAAGTGAAGATTAATTTATAAATAGCCACAAATCTTTCAGAACAATGCACAAAATATTACTGTTTAACTAAGGCAAAATATATTAATTTCTTATAAATATGAAATGTGTATCAATGCAGAATCCAGAGAGTGTTTTGTGGAAACTCGTTCCAGCTATATTAGATTTCAAAATGGCTCAGTCTGTTAACTAACTCTGTGTCTGTTACAGAATTAAAAGGTAAAAAATTACTAAAAAAATTTTTTAAAAAGCCTTCCTTTTGTTACCTTTAGACAAGCTGACATGTCTTATCATTAAATTGCTTCAACTACAACATGAGAAAGACAGTAATACTAGGTTAAAGCACTACTTTTTCAGGAAAAAAAAAAAGTAAAAAAAAAAATCTGTTCTGTCTTCAGTGGTGAATGTTTCTGTGATTTTTACTTCTTTCTTTTTTTTTGTTAATGAGAATACTTCCTAGTTGAGCTTGCTTAAGTACTTCAGAAGCATGTCTGTGAGAAGTGGGGTAATGTGTGGGGTATATAGATATGAATCTATTTTCCTATTTTAAATCCCTAACTTCAATACACATCATACAAGCAAACAGTTAGCAAGCACAGGAAGAAACTAAACAAGTCTCAGTAGCACCTTTAGCACTGTCAAAATCGAAACAACTGAAATCTGTTTTCTCAATTCAGTCTGTAAAGGACTTGCAACAGTAGTTGTAGGCCTGTTCTCTTCATTTAGCTCAAGTTAAGGAAGTGAAAAAAAAAAGCCAGTGAGTGTTATGATTGAAAATTAAGTCTTGGGATGAATTTTTAAACTAAGAACAGACTGAAGTGGAGTAAGATCAAGTAAGTCTGACAATTAGGAAATATGATGCCATTCAATTTACTTTCCTTATGTTTAGCATTCCATTTGTATCCTTCATATCCTCTGTCCTAGGTTTTCATTCTTCGGTGAGAAAGCAGCTAAAAAAGCAGGTGTCTTTGTCAGCTCTCCTCAATCTCCTCCTCTGAGACATGTATCGACATAACAGTCCTTAAAATGTATGAAATCCTCTGGGGAAATGGGACCTGTTCTGATCCTACTTAGATAGCAAAAATAAGGACTATCTCCTCTTAAGTCAATGTAATAACTGTAGGGTGAAGTACAAGGCTTGGTGTTATTGCCCAAATAACAAAAATGGCAAAGCTCCCTTCAGCATCTTTTGAATTAGCGTGATTATAATTTAGTATTCTCTCTCAGTTAGCAGTTTCCATTCTATGTGCATTGATAGCCTAGAAACAATTATACCTGATGGCTGGAATTAAATGAACAAATTCTGTGGGCATCTTTAAAGTGTATGTAGTATAATATAGTCTGTGCTATCTGTTGAGAATACACTATATCCAGAATAGTAGTTCATATTCATTTCAGATCAATGATAACTGAGTTCTGTTACAGTCTAATATTGGTATGATGACTTACAATGTAGGAAAAGAGTTGATAGTCTTGACTGGCTAACACAAATTAATCTGTATATAGGAAATACTGTTCTTACTTTTTCACAAAATGCAGGAGTGAAATTCATTGTTGTCATTCTAGTATCTTTCGCTGGTGCTTAGAACATAGAGACGTCCAGTATATCGTTTACAATTTTATTAACTTTTTTGATTTGACTTTGGTAATGAAGTAATAAAAAATTATTTTGTCGTGGTAAATTTGCAGGCAATTATTATTTTTCTACATATTTTAATATTTTTACATTCCTACATATTAATGTTTTTAGATTAAATGAGGCATATACATATGAAAAAGTGTGCATGCACCTTCAGACTTTCTTATTCATTTTTCTTACATCTGTTTTGTTGCCTGTACATTATTGCAAGCTCTGATGTTGAAGAAACTGAGAAGTTGGTATGGGTGGAAGGAGACAGGTAGAGCAGTACAGTTATATTGTAGTCATAGAGAATATCCTACTTGATATCTGTCATGGGAGCCTGCTTTCAGAATATGTCATTAATCAACCTTTCAAAAATTATTTACCATCAAAGTATTCAAGGCAAAGCCCTTGAAAAAATAATTTTGTTAGAACTGCGTGCAGAGAAAGGACAGAGCAAATTATCAGTAGAGATACACATTATTTTGACTAAAGATATGAAAGATTTTTATGGTCCATAGGAGAAAATATAAAGCCGAATTGTTTAGCTTTGATTTCTCTTAAGTACTTACACTCTGGCTCTGCATACTCTTCTGTCTCTCACCATGAGTATAGCATGATTGTCAACTTAGAGAAGAAAACTTTGTAATGAATGAATGTTGTTTCACACATTGAAGTAGAGGCAGTACCAGTTGCTATGAAGGAAGTCTAGCCTTTACACCATGACCATAATAATTTGTCATTTGCTTGTGTGACGTCAGAGGACAGGAGGGCTTAGGAATGGGCTTGCTTTGGACTGTTGAAGACCTAACATGGAAGACCTTGACCACGAGGAGTTAACTCAGCAATATAAATTTGAAGGGAGGAGAAAAGGCTAGATTATACATGACTAAAATGACTGATATCTTACAATTTCATCTGACCCCTACAGACATCGAGAGCTTGCTAAGACTGATCCATAATTTTTTTTTTCTGGGGATTATAGTTAGTATAGTGTAGTCAATTTTGTTACTTTCCAGAAAAACAGTAACTGAATCTATGGTTTGAATAGCTAAATCCTTCTTTAAAATGGAGAGACGTAAGACCACCTTCAACTTGTGTTAGAGTCTGTAATCTATGTCCCATTTTGCTTACACTGAAAAAAAATCCTCAAGTAGTGAATAGTATGCAAACATTACAAAGGTGAAAATTAGCATGTTTGTAAGAATGAAAAACCTCCAGCATTTTCATTCTTTTCCTTGCAGAGAGGAAGTGTTCTAAACCACTTGAAACATTGTTTTTAAGAAGTCTTTCGTGGCTGGTGAGCATTATACCAAATTAATTTTTTTTTTATTGTACCATAATTGCTTACCATTGCAGTTATTTACCTGAGAAAACAAAATGCTTTATACTTACAGTTCCATAAAGGAAAATCAGTTATATTTATTTCATAGTGATAAACGCATTCCATGATGTCCCTTTCCTCCCATTCCTTCACATCAGTATCCTCAGCTCATACTTACGTGGTGTTCTACCACCTCCTGTTAACAACCTTCCACAGCTAATACTTTGTCTATTGTTTTATCTAGAATTCAGAACAAGTCTTGTGACAGACTTAAAGAATTGTTTCATGTATGTCAGACTTCTACAGTCCAGATGTAATTTTTGGGCATATGATCACACTGTAGGACCACATTAAATAAGTCTGCCTTTCAGGCAAGCAGCAGAGTCTCTTGTCTGTGCACAATGTAAGGCATTCATGCATTTTGCAAAGTAATATTTTAAAAATCTATTAGTCCATTAACAGTGGTCGTAGTAAGGATTACAACTGAAGCCTCTAAGATGCACTGTTGACTGTGGATATTCAAATAATTCAGGTTTTAGTTCTCTCACCATTCTTTCATTATCAGCATGCAGTGTTTATATTTTGGCTCTGACATGTATTTTGAGATCAATTTTGGTTCTCAGTGAGAATTAGTACAAGTGTTATGTGTGATGGATTGTATCTAGCATTTTCATCTTACTCTCCTTAAAACCAAAGCTCACTCTAGTAGCTACATTTTTATTATTCCTGTGTAAGTATGAACCAGCCTGGGCAGTCCTCAAATCATTCTGTTGTTTGGGAAGTTTGTAGCAAGATTCTATCCACCTGAGAGATGCTGTCATATTCTTGCATGTGGCTGGTTGAGCAACGGTCATTACTCTATTATCTGTGAGAGCTGTATTCTCCTTTCCTTTCCCCTCCTGAGAACACAGAAGGAGCTGTGTCTCATACACAGAATAAACATCAGGGAAAGTACATTGTAGCAAAACTGCTAGGCTTAGCTTTGTGGTTGTTGGATCTTCCACATTCATAAGGTAACATGCACATGTCAAGACTCCTGTATCAATTTGGGAACTCAACTGTACTGGCCTATAAGGAGATTTTTGCCACACAGAGGAAGCTGAAGTTGCAGGGAGTTATAGTTATACTCTAGAGTAAAAGGATCTTGATCCCTGAATCGTTTGGAGATAGTGGTAGTTCTCCCAAGTGTTGTCGAGCCTTGAGGCATACGGCATGTCCCCAAAATCTAAAGTGACTAGCAGCATGGAGATCCAAATAAGCAATTCTGTTGTCCATCAATGGCAGTATTTGCTGAAGACAGGTGTCTAAAATTTAGGAGTTTGACACCAGCATAGAAATAAACCATTTAGTCCTGGGAGTTTTTCTGATGGAAGATGGTAATCATCAGCTAAATGATCTGGCAGTTCTTTAATCTGATCTTGCCAGCACAGCTACATGAAGGGGAATGTCCAAAGGAGTGTATTGCAGAGCAGCCTGTATTTCACCCATCTATAAGAACTCATAGTCTAGCAAGCCTTCTAGGGGGGAAAAGATGCTGTGAATACAGCTCCAGGTCAGAATGTCTACTATGAGACATCACTGAGGTCAGTGGGGAATTGTTCTTGTGGTCAGAGGGAATAATAATGAAAGTGTGGCAGTCCACACAGCACAGATGGACAGAAGGTCATAGTGACTGAAGCAAGGATTCTAGTGTGGTATAATTGACTCCCAGGGAGCCCATAGAGCTTTATTAATTAGACAGTGCAAAGTGAGTGTTTTTAACACAGGCCCAAAGTTCTAGATTGGTTTCTGAATTGCAATAGAGCCATTATGTGTATGTTTCATTTCTTAGGTTAAGAAAAGCTTTATAAGTAAAAGTTTCTATTTACATGACACATCTTGCTCAAGAGACAGGAAAAAAGAGACTCTAGGTAAGATTTTTTTTTTTATTAGACCACAGTGTTATGACTGTAACTGGGATCTTTCAGGCAACCGTAGCTATTAATATGAAAGGTAGCTACTGTCTTCCCCTCCAGCTCTTTAGTATGATCCCAATATTTTTACTGAGACTTCATTGCCTGAAAGCCAGAAGTTGATGAAAGGGAAAAATCTCTCCTTTCTGCACAGGACCTTAGGAGCTCAGCTTCATTCTGCAGCTTCTTTAAAAGATACCTTCCACAAAGTCTGCTTTGAGTTCCATTTTATCTGGGAACTGATCCATTATTTGCACGAGTCACCTGTAAAGTTGTAAAAAACCCTCTCAAAATTACAGCTGACCTCCTTTTTGTCCCCTTGGGCAGCTGGTAAGAAGTTTAAGGTAATGTCTTTGGATAAAGTCTGTTACTGCAGCTCAACTGATGTGCAATGGTTTGGTATGCTATGGGACCTCCATATTATCAGTGATGTGCCCACTTCTTCAGAGTGCAGTCATAGGGACAGACCCTGCGGAGAAATCTCAGTGGGTATGTGCTGGCTGGTTATAGTATTGAACTAATGTTTTATTCCCTGTGTAACTGCCTCATCCATTACACATACTTTGGTAGGCTGCTTTCCTGTTTCATTAGCTTTTTAAAACAAACTTGGTCTTTTTGAGATTTCCTACTGTGAACTGCTAGAAATCACCCACAGTATACACTGCCAAAATCTCAATTTAACAGCCTGAACAGTGTGACTATTTCTTAAATCTCATAACCGCCCATTTCAGATCTTTAAATGAACCATTAATTCCCCAGTAGTGAATAGCAACTGGAAAATGATCAGTAAAACTGTTGGCAAAGCATTGCTTTGAACCAAATGAGCTGGGTGCCAGTTCCTTGGTTTTGTAACAAACACAATGAAGGCCAGTGTGCTGTACATTTCTGTCATCTGGACATGTTCAGCTGTAGCTGGAGACACAAATCCAAAATGGTTGCAGCTATTTCTCAACTAATTAACTATCTGGCTTATGATTTACTGACTACAACTCTATGATTTACTGTCTACAGCTCTGTATGAACTCACATCTGACGAACAGTTGGATATACTGAGCATGTATATGTGAATAAAATGCATGTTCTGTATTATATGGCTGTTAGCAGACATTGATAGAGAGTAATTCAGCTCTCATTACTGAGGAGATTAAAAATAATTGATTGTTTTCAAGCATCACACTCTTTTCTTAGGTATCTTAAAATTTAAATAGTTCCTTCGGGGCTTTTGATGTTACAAAAAATCTCCAGTAAGCTTAATTTAAGATTGAAGGTAAACAGTAGTATTTTTTGGGGGGGAAAGGATGAGAATCAAAGCAAACGGGAGCCTAACTCAGAGAGTGGACTCAATAGCTTGGAATTAAGTGCTTGAATTCCCTTCCGTGCATTGAGAAGATGAGAGGATAGGAGGAAAACGTGGAGGGAGAACAAGGTGATTCAGGAGGATGATCCAAACCCCTCATATACTAAGTGGAAACAGTTGTCATCTAGAGCTAGCCAGTGGGGAATGACAAACAGAGGTCTATGCCTACCTCTGTCAAGGGCCTGTGCACCAGAGCCCAGGCTCATGCTATTTTGTAGGAAAAAAACCTATTGAAAAGAATTCTAATACTACTCATTGTCAGCTGAGATGATACAATTGAGAAGGCCTTTTGTGCAGAAGAGGTTCACTGTGTGGTGCACCTGTCAAGAAGAGAAGGGGAGTTGTTATCACTAGGAAACTGTGAAAATAGAACAAAAAATGCTATTGTTGGAAAGATGGGTTGAAGAAGCAAACAAGCATTTGGGAATCTCAGTGAAAGCCAGAAATGACCTTATGGGTAGTGATAGACATAGCTGTTATTTGTAGCTGCAGAAAAAGAATGAAAAAGGCTGAGTGAGGAGAGGATAGAATCCAGTGGGTAACTTCAATATTTTCCTTAACAGTATTTATTGGTCCACTGTATTAAACCAAAAGGTTTCTTTAAACTTTTTTTCCAAGAGTTTACCTGTCTTGTAATGTATTGCCTGCTATTCTGATGGGTGATACATAAACAGCTAATAATTTTTACTTTAATTTTAAATAATTATTCATAGCTCTTTGGGACCAATGTTTTCCAGGCTTTTTCTATTTTTGTGTTGAGTGGAGGAGAAGAGAGGAGCCTAGGGGAAGAGGAGAGAGAATGTGAAAAAAAATCCCCATAGCTGTTCTTGAGTTATGAAGAAAAATTATTCACTTTTCCACAGGAGGAAAAAAAGCTCATTTTAACTTTTTGAAAACTACAGAAAAAACTACTGAAGTTTGAAACTTGAAACAAAGTAGGCTTCTGAATCATAGAGATTCAAAGCTTTATTTGGAATCAAAGCATCCAAGTGAAGCTACATAGGGTTGAGCACAACTTCTGAGCATGATCAGTCACAATTTCTTAGATTTTAGCAAATCATATTACTACTGGTCCCTATTTGTGAAACCATAGAACATTCATTCTTCCCTTTTGGCCTGGCTAGAGGACTCAAGCAAAATAAATTGCTACTGAAATAATTTGCAGGTGGGAGATTTTTAGCTGCTTCTGTAAAATACATGCAGTAAATTCCTTCAAATCCCAATGAATATTTGCTGGTGGAAAAACAGAAACCTTAACATGCATATATATATAAAGTTCCCCTGGGTTCTTCTAGTAGAAGTTAGACACAAAGATTTACTCAATTAATGACACTGGAGGATAAATGAGGATATGGTAAATCTCAAATGGTAACTGTTTCATTGAACCCCATTATATTTCAGGAATCCTGCAAGTTTTTCTTGCTGGTTCCAGTTTCTATAAAGGTTACTCAATGAAAAAGAAAATGCTAAGATTGCCCCTTCTCAGCTATTCTAGTTCTCTTTTCTTCTTATCTATAAAACGTTCCAATCCAAAGTCACTTCAGACTGTAACTGGAAGTTGGGTTCTTCTGGCATTGTTAGTTATTCGTAGCTGTAGTTAATAAAGATTTCCTCCTGCCTATTCCTTGAATTTCAGACCAGTCAACTGATTTAGTCTAGTTGCAGAGTACATGAAGGGGTGAGAAGAGGGATTCAGTAACAGCAGTGGGACGGGGCTCAGGATGCCTGAGTGGGTACGGGCTGCATGTGGTGCCTGGAGCTGGTGGAACAGTGGACTTAGCTAGGGAGAGAGCCTGGAGTGGTGATGGGTGAACAATGCCTGGCTAGGAGGTGACCATGTGATGAGCCATTTTGGTAAACACAATAACCAAACTGAAAACAAAGTTCAGGAGAGATGGTGGTGAGTGTTGTGTGGACTCAAGAGTCATCTAATGAAGGTTCAAATCAATATGAAAGGTGAGGAAAAAAATGATTTACACGTCAGAGTGGGAAGAAAAATCTGTGTGATTTCCCTTGAGTTCAGTGGGTTTGTAGAGAACAATAGAAGTTAATTCTTGATAATGTGCTTCAGGTGTGGCCATCTTGTTAGCTTAAGGGCCTGTAGCTAGCAGTATGGGTGAGGGAGGAGCTGAGAGGGTAAGTAGAAAATGCTCTCCTTTCCACAAGGAGCCCAGCTGGAGGAAGCTGTGGTTTAGGCCTTTTCTTTGGATTTTGGCTAAGGAAAAGCTGTTGTATTTGTGTCCCATCATTGAAAGGACTAATATTCTTCACTCCCTTGTTTTCACTTTATTGTCTTGAAACAATGTGAGAGGAGTGCTTAAGTATCACTGTTAGGAACAGACAAGAAGAAAAGCTATTGAAATTATCAATTGTTGCTAGGATATTTGAAAATAGTTGGGAGATTTTACATTTTGAGGGATTCTTTTTAACTATTTGCAATCAAGTCTAGGTGAGCTGTGTTTATGATTCTTAAACTCTTTTACATGACTAGCTAGTGGCAAAAATTGCTCTTGCTATTTACCAAGAACTTATTATGTTGTGGTACACAGTGGTGCTTCTTTCTAGCATTATATATGACTCTTAATATATTTAGTTAAAAAAATTTGGGTAGTATTTGTAGTTTTTATTATGGATAACTAACTTGTATGTCTTATATATGTTTGAGATGCCTTCTTTATTATTTGGATTAATTAAATGTTTCAGTAACGGTCATAGATTAAAACCAGTTTATTTTAGCACTTAGTTTGAATTAATTGATGCTTATGGGGTGCATCTCCTTAGTGTTATGCAGCTGTCTTGATTTGTGAGCTATACTTGCTTGCAACTGTTGCACACATACAACTAAGCAAAGTTTATGTTTGTCTATGATATAATAAATGAACAACAATAACAAAAAACTCCAGCAAGTGCCTAAAATCTTGTATGCAACTATATATTTAAAATCCAGTATCAGAGAAAAATGACAAAGTCATGGATCTATATTTAGCAGTGGTAGTTAAATTATGTAATGCTATATAGAGAAAATGATACCTCTTTCCATTTTAAAAGTTAGTGAATATAAAATATATTAAAGATCTATTGCTTTGAAGCTTCAGAATTAGCTTTCTGAAGATCGTGGTAGCATGAAAACAAAAGATTATGCAATTTAAAAAGAGAAAAAAATAGTATTTTTTATTAATCTTATTAACACTATGATAGAACAAATGCATGTTGGAGCTCCCCGAAATTACATTCTATAGTTATAAACATGTAAGAGTTCAGTGACCTACTACAAGTAAAATTTATCCTGCAGTAGTCATATGTTTTGTTTTGATGTGCTGGTGTTATTTTGTTGCTACATGAAATTTTTAACTTTAGTTCTCTTTAATTTTAACTTTGAAATAAATATTACTTTTAAAATCTGTGCCATTATATTTATTATGAACCTTCCAAAACAAATTGGTAACACTTATCCTTCCATGTGGTGGTGATTTTAATGCCTTTTTTTTTTTTTCCCTTTCTTGCAGGAGTGTTAGAAAAAACATGCTTTTATTCAAATGGCAGTGAGGTCCTCACAGTTAACAGTGACATTGAAACATCTGATGTTCTTTTGCCAAACATGGTTGAAAACAGTTCCAAGACTGATCCCACAATGGATATCAGCACACAGCCCTCTTCCCAGACCACCACACCTTTATCCCACATTGACCAAATGAACAAGAACTCAAATACATTTAGAGAGACTTTCCAGGAAAATTCCTTCGCTCTCACAACTCAAGCCACAGTGCTCAATCCTACCCCTGTGTATGATGCTGCTTTGGCAGAGGGCTCCAAAGACAGCACCCCGCTGTTTGCCACTGCAGAGGAGGTGACTTTGTGGTCTACAGATGCATCCTTTAACAACACAGAGAGGATGACCACTTTGCCAGTATTAAGTCCTACCCGTCCATCTGTGTCACAAAAAATGGATCAGAAAAAAAGTAAGTTTACATTTTATTTAGCTCCATAATTCTGACTCAAAAAGTACAGAACATACTGCTGGCATGCTTCCCAGTGTTCCCGTGAGTTCTGAGGAATGTGTCCCTTTTGATAATTTTTGTGTTGCGCACTCCATGGTGCAAGCAACTGGTTTCTTACCAGAACATTTGATTGACCCCATTGAGGAAGAGGCAGTAAATTCTTTCAGGTATGAATACTTAACAATGTACTCTTTAATTGGTGGTAATTAATGCATGCTTACCAAGGCAGAAAATGAGTTATTGCAGACCGTATTCTGTTTGTAGATTGAATTTTCAATGTTTCTGTATGTGGCAAGTACCTTCCAGAACTTGGGATGTCATTACAGTTACAACTTTATCTTAATGGATAAATTCTTCTCTAATTTGAAGCAGTTTCTCTATGTAGCAATAAAGTTCCAGTGATGTTTCTGAAGGCTATAATCAAAATGTCTAAAGAGAATAAGAAGAACTAACTGTGATGAGTTGTTTTTTTCGGTTTGACTATGGAAGTAGTTGCATTTCATTAGTGCCATGGTAAATTTATTGATTCATCATGTCAGTGGTAGTGAAAAGTTGTTTTGCTAACAACTGAAACACTATGGTACCATACTAAAACTAATTTGTTTCTCTTGAACTGCATATCATTCCTTTGCTTTTGATACCACTAGAGCACAGAGCAAAACTTATTTGAAGTCATAGAGAGATCTGAAATAGATGAAAGGAGATAGTGACCTAAAAGTGGCACACTGTTAAATGTATTTTTGTAATTTCTGTAAAATGAAAATGAAGAGATAGTATCTGACAGTGGTGATCACTTCTGAAAGGCCACTGAATTAAATGTTATTTTGAGGAGCAAGTCTATATGTTGTTCCTTTCTTGGATTCTGTGCTCAGTTAAGTTTTAAGACCCGATATTAGTTATCTGAGATTTTTTTGCTCTCTTTTTTTTTTTTTTTTTTTTTTTTTTTTTTTTAAAGCATTCTCTCATCAGTAGTTTGTCCCCGTTTTCCCCCTTCCCCATCATCAAACATGCAGATAAAAGTTGGGAAGTGGCTCTGTTGTGTCTTTTTCTTGATCTTTCTGGATTGAAGTAGGGGAAAACCTTTGAATAAGACTTAAATTTTTTAAAACTTGGGACACGAGATTCCTTTTGAGGGCATTTCAGTGATAGCTGTTTTTCTCACTCAGAAATTATCTTTCAAAAATAATAACTTACTGTGAATCAGTGATTTGTCAATATTTTCTTCTGTCTCCTAGGCTGTAGTGACTTCACAGGCCATTTGAACGGTGCAGGCTTTCTGTAGGTTTTGTTTGATAAATGATTTTTCTTAAAGAGATTTATCTCTTAGTTTCTCCTTCTACACCCCAAACTCAGAACAAAGGTATATAAATGCACACTTGTATCCTATTAGTGATTAATTTATTTACCTCTTTTGGTAACCTGGTTAATTATCACTGTGCCAAGGAACAACGCAGAAGCATAGTGTGCTACACTACAGATACTTCTAACCCATATGATTTTCAGTAGTTAAAGTTGCAAAGGACAGGTCAAAGTTAGCGTCTTGATGATTAATGTTGAGCAAAAGTGTAAGGCACTATAATACCTGTTTTTCTTAACTAGGTCTTCTTTGATGTGTTGTGGGGTCTAACTGTTCCTATTGTAGAAGGTGGTGTCTTTGCATTTCAGTCTTAGTAACTGGGTAGATACAGTACAGATATATTGTGCAAGATTCTGTGTTTGTATTTGTATTCATCTGCCTAATCATAATATTTGAGATATGTGTAATTCTAAGAAATACAGATCATAGAATCATAGAATTGTTTTGGTTGGAAAAGACCTTTAAGATAATCGGATCCAACAGATGAAACAGTGTAAAAGTTTTTTTCTTTTTTTAATGATGTTGGAATGAACTCTTTTGAGATGGATATAATGTGCAATGTATGTGTCTATGGGAGGTAATAACTTTCCCTCCTAGGATGCTGATGCAGGGATAATGCTCAGGACAACCTTAGGTCTGGATTTATAAACTTTCAATTATTTGGGGTTTGGTATTATATAGAAAGGCACTTGTAGCCAACGAAGAAATTTGTCAGTATGTGGTCTATTCTGGTAAGTGCAGTTCATTCCAACAGCAGCATGACCGTGTGTATATTCAGTAAGCATGACTACTTGGAATTCTACTGTGAGGTAGTTTCTTCTGTGTAAAGAGAAAAGGGCAAAAGATTTTCAAAGACAAATCTGAAATACCACGCCTTTCTTTAAAAAACAAAGACAACAACAAAACACTCCCATCCCAAACTGAGATACTTAAAGTTCAGTTTTTCTCCCCCTATCAGAAACATCACAAGCTAGTATGTTACTAACCAATAACCTCTGTCTTTGATTCCACTTTAAAGTGTTTTGCTTATCTGTATTCATGTGGACGTTGCCTTAATTCTGTGTGAAGATACATTTAAAAATATATATATATTTTGGGGATCCAGAAGAATTTTGGCCCAGAATAACTGTATGTTCCCATGGCTGTCCATGGCATGGAGGACTAGAAAGCAGGAGGTTTTGATGAGTACACAGGGCTCCTCACTACCTTGCTTGTCCTGACCTTTGCAAATTAACTTATACTCATCCTTGGTCTCTTTGATCTCTCCTTTCCCACTAAGCTTTGCTTCTTGGAGAGAACTCTAAGGTAACAGAGAATGTCATCTAATGTCCACAGGAAGTTCTTGTGTCTTCTGATGTGGAGGGAGATGGGGAATAACTGGGAGATAAGATATAAAGAAGTTTTGGAACAGTGAGACTGGAATAGCCTTTTGGAGTAAAAAGGATTATTTTTTTTGACAAGTAAAACTTAACAAACACATAGGAATAGTGGTAGTAGATCAAATTAAGTCTCTCTTACTTAGCGTCTGGATCCAGCTGTGACTATTAGCACATGCCTAAAGAAAAAAATAGCATACAGAGACGCTTCAGCATTATATGGTAGCAGATTCCAGTGATCTGCAGTGAGCACTGATGAGCATTCCCCCATGAGTTTGTAATCACTTTTGAACCTAGGTAAAACGGAGGTATGAGCTTTTTAGGCATATCTTATAAGGAAATTACTCTCCAAATGAAGTGTGAGGCTGATATTCCATCATCATCAATGCACACTAGCAGATAATCCATCAGTACAAGTTTCATCTGGTTCAAATATAGACAGGTGAATGCATTTCAGTTGATTTAGTAAGCATGCATACCTTGGACTTAATGCTGGTTTTGTGCAGGGTGTTAAAAGACAAATGGTATGTCATATAACATAGAGACTGCCAGTGCAAAACCAACCAAACAAAATTCTCTGAACATGTTTGAACTGGCATTCACATGGCTGTAATGTTTTTGGTCTGGTGTTAGTATCCCTAGCACTGGATTTGCTTTACTGGTGAACCACAGCTTCGATAAATGTGTTATAATACATTCATAAGAGAATTATGAACATTGTGACCATATGGTATTCACTCAAGACTTTAAAATAACACAAGTAAGACATTGCTGAGTTATTAACTGGAGAGAATGAAATTTGGCACATATGACATAAATTATTTAAAAAGTCCTTCAGGCAGAAGGAAGTTCTTTGGCAGAAATTATAGTAAAGAATAGATTAGTGGGTAAATGAAAATACATGATAGAATAAGGAAGAGATGAAGAAGTTTATTCTCATCTTACAAGGGGAAGGAATGACTCATAAGTCTATTAGTTCTTTGAAGGAGTCAGTAAAAGTGTCGGTTAACACAACATACTTGGCTTTTCAAAATGCTGTTAACAAGAGTTTTCACTGAGAAGTCGTAGAGAGACTCTTCTCACAGAGTAATTGCTCATTAGAAGAAAGAATGAAAAATGAGAATGAATGGTTAGCCTCCATAGTGAAGAAGGTTACTGATGGAGTCTTACAGGATTTTCTGATCTGTGAAAGCGGGGAATAATCAAGTAACAACATTTCTGCTAATACAGAATTATCTAAAATGAATAGCTGAGAATCACATAAAGGTCTCATAGTGGAGAGAGTGACTGATAAAATATTTAGGTTACTTTGTGACAATAGGTGCAAAGGAATGCTGAAGAGTGAGGAACAACCCTAAATTCATGCAATACAATGCTGGACTCGCAGCTGGCTTTGCCACCAAAAAAAAAAAAAAAAAAGACTTGTTGATTTGCTCCAGACAGCATTCTGGATCCATGACTGTCAAGAGACAAACAGGGTGTTATGTATCATGTTATGAAGTATGTGAAGAACAAACCAGAAAATCTTATTACATCGGTGTATAAGTTCAGAAAGATACTAGTAGAATTGAAAAAGGCAAATAGCAGGCAACCAAACTAGTAGTGGCATGGAATGGGTTAGATGTGAGGAGGCACTAAATAGGAGGAAGACACTGTTTTCCTCCTGGAAAACAGCTGGCTGAGGAGTAAGTGGTTGTGGTAGATATCCGTACCATTTTGAGTGTCCCGGAGAAATAGATCAGGGAACAGCTACTTATTGTTTTCCATTATATCAGTAGATGATGCCTCCTTTTTTCTTTTTTTTTTGTTATCAGACAGAAAGTTAAAACAAAATGGAGACATCATAGAACTCGTTGCCACAGGATGATGAGAAAACTAGAAAGTATGAAAATGCTTGGAGAACTTAATGAGGGATTGGTTTGTTGGGGGCTTTTAAACATAGTAGTCCAGTGGCAACCTCTGACTTGTGAAAGCTCAAGATTTTAGGTTGACAGAAGTAATTGTTATATTCCTAAGTGGTTGTTCCTTATATTTGCCCTAAATTATTTGAATTTTTCTTTAACATACAATGCTGGCCCCTACTAAAGGCCAGCTTCCAAGTTAAATGTATCCTGTTACTTCTCTGTTGGAAAGCAAGTGAAGGAATACGTTTTTCCTGTTGAGGGATTTGAGTTTGTGTGAGTTCGTGTCTGAACGTTTTCTGAAGGCATGGGCCATGGCCCTAAGTCACTAGGATGGTTCATTGGAGAGTTTCTGATAGCGAAAACATCAGGAAGGGAGTCTTTGGTGAAAAAACAGGTTCAGTAGTGTATATTTATGGAATTTAGAAGTGTATGCAGTAATATTCTGTTCATCTGTCAATCAGTGCTTAAAAGAAAAAGAACCATATACTAAATAGTAATTATTTTAAAGAGCAGAGGATGTTTTTCCAAGATAAATATCAGTACAATGTTATTGGTACTTTTTTTCTCTTTGAAACAAAGTAGGCTGCATTTAAGCTGCAAAGTGGGAGACTGACTGGAAGAGATCTCAAGTGTATGAGGTTGAGTGGGATGTTTTCATTTCAAATGAAGCAGAGTCCCTGTTTTGTAACACTGCTGATTTGGGGAGACAGAGAGAAGGAGAGCAAGGGCTGACATTCTTCTAGAAAAACATCCTGTAAACCGATAGAATACGCACTAGGGCAAGAGGTACAAGTATCTGATTTTGTTTCTTCCACTCACTGATGTTTACGCATATGTATACTTTTTTTCTGTGCCAAGTCTCTCATACTTCTCTCCTCGCAGCCAGCCTAGTAATCCCTCTGCCATTTCACAAAAAAGTGCCGTACCTTTCCGTTCTTGGCCTC
>NW_010306635.1:13193-23381 GCF_000700745.2 Antrostomus carolinensis | reverse complement strand
ATTTATTTATTTATTTATTTATTTTAAAATAAATTATTTGGAGTGCTTTCCCTGGCTGTTGCAGCAGAAAGTATCTTGCAGCGTTGGGTTGCATGGTGGGTGGTTTGAACATCCTTTGCTGTATTCCTTCCTTCAGCACTTACTGATCAGTTCAGAAGTGAAGAAATTTGATTTCTGAGCACTCACTGTGTCTCCTGTAGTCTAGGAAAATAGTTAGCAAAAATTTAGACCATAAATACACTATATGATGCAAGTAAAGCTATTGGAGATAATTAACTTCCATGGTATTTAGCAGTTTACTGCACCATTACCCAGCTTTTGACAATTGATGCCGTTGGGGCTGCACCGTGGGGAGAACCCTTTGTGCACACAGAAGGAACTACAGAGTGGAGAAGCAGGCCTCTGCTTCACTTAGGGTTTTTGTATAGCTAGGTTACCATCACCAGTTCTGTTTGTATTTACATTTAGAGTACTTTCAACATTTATACACGTTATTTAACCTCTAAGAGGTTAGTCTTTTAAGTCATGTATTGCAGAGGGGGATCAGTATTTGTGGCAGGGATCTAAATGAAGAATTTCATTATCTTCTTACAGTTTGTTACAGCCTGTTAAGGAAACCTAATTAGAAGTGCAGTCCTGCAACACTAAGAGGTTACCTGGAAATGGTAGAAATTGAGTTAAGAACCAACACAAAATGTTTCAGGAGAAATATTATTACTGCATAGCGTACTGTGGGCTGGGGCCACCAGTGCTTCAACCATGCAGCTTCCGTATGTGGTTAGTGACCACAAAAGCTGAAGATCAGCACTTAAAAATCAAATACATAGGACAGCATTTTCATATAAAGTCACAAGTGCGACATTATTTATATATAGAGTCACAAGTGCAAAGGTAAGGAAAAGCAGGAACAGAAAAGGTCAGAGTACTGTGCTCTGTCAAGTGTTTTATTTTTGCAGGAGAGAGAGGTGATCAGCAGGGAGCAGCTGTGCATCCTGGTTGTACCTGTAGACGTAAATAATTCTTGTGTTAAGGAAACCTTTCTTTTTATCCTTGAAGTAAAGAGTTGCCTTACCACTGATTTCCTAGGGAGCTGAAGCATGCCTACTGTCTTAGCATTTTTCTGTGTGTCTGATCTTCACATAATTAAAAGAAGGTTGCTGATTTATGCAAGTGTATATAATTAGCTTAGGAACAATGTGTTCTCTACTCTCATGGTTTCTTTCATACCGAAGACTATCTAACCAGGAAATTTCCATGTAGACATATCTTTACTGAATGGTAGGCAAAGTATGTTTTACCCAACTGTTATTTCTCTAAACCTGATCACAGGTCTGAATTCAGGTAGGTGTTTTAACTGGGTGCAAATACAAAATTTTAAGTGATGTACAGCATTCACAACAGTCAGAGATCCCAGGATTTCACACCTGCCTATGGCATCTTGTGTTTTTCTTTGTAATAAATACAACCTTCAGTGACTTAGCAGACTGGAGGTGTGGATCACAGAGCAAAGCATGTAACTTTGCTAATCTGTTGTGCTATGAATGTTATAATCTTTACTCAGCTATTTATAAATGGGTGTTTCAGGGACATATTGTACATACTGAGCTTTTATATCCTTGCCATTCTTGTTAGACTTTTGACTTACATCATTTACATCTAACAAAACCAAAATAACACATCCAGGATAATATCTCAGATCTGCACCTTAAGCCAAGCTCCCATAGATTTGAGTTCAAATTCAGACTGAAGCTGTGTAACAGCAATATATTTGAATCAGGATTTGCTTTTTAGTTCATTCTAACATATATTTGAAATGTAAGTTATTTGTATATGGTTAGTAGTCAACTGGTCTGTTGTGAGTATACAGATAGACTAGAGTGAAGAACTGATATTCTGAAAGACTTGTAAAAGAGATATGGAAAACGCTTGTCATCCTCTGTAACCTATAATTGTGTCAGAGGTAATAGGATATAGATTTATGATCAGGCAATGTTGTGGATATTTTAGAATTCCTTTATGGTGCTGTTTTATTTACTTTTAAAAGATACTTTTATGCAATTGGTAAAACATACACTGACTAATATGTGTTTAAATTTCTACCCTTGGTTTTTATTTGTAACAATCCATAGAAATGACACTACCATTTTTCATGTAGTTTGGATCTGAATGAAATTTTAGACAGACACTGCAGCTGCTGTTGGCCTGTGTGCTTGGTGTTTTCTCTCTGCAGGTAGTACATGGCTAAGATGATGTGTGCTTGCATCAAGTCTGCATGGGAATACGTCAGTTGCAGGCTCCGGGATGTGGAAACTTGGAGGCAGAGCAGTACAGACATAGCCAAGTGCTTTCTAGCACTGATACAAAGGTGCAATCTTCTGAGAGTGATGAATAATAACAAATTTAGCTTTCCACATCATGCAACTAATTTTCTAGTCCAGTGCAAAGATGCAGTCTTTGATGAATAATAAAAAAGCCCTTTTCCTTTCCGTATCTCCTAAGAGAGACGAAAATAATTGTTAATATAGCTTGCCATAAGCTTGTAGGTCTGTGCATTTTATTGAATACATGAATTCAAAATAATTCATAGTGAGAGCAAGAGTGGTATTTTAAACAATTTCAGGCAGTTTTATTCTCCGCTTAAGGGCTTAGGCATTTCTAGTATCAGCTTCCATTTGTTACATGTGGTTGCAGTAAGTTACACACTTGTTGTATGGAACAGGTATTAGATATAAGAAAGAGTGATTGCCCTAGCATTCATGTGTATAAACATTGTCATGGCCCACCAGGGCAAGCTCGTATGTGCATACGCCTGCTGGGACATGGTGAATTCAAGTTTAGTTGGCAGTGTTGAGAAGTGGCTGCATGATTGGTGTGGTACTTGTGCCACTGTGGGTTTTCTCTTCTACCAGGTGAAACTGGAAACTTCTCTAAACTGTCATTGCCTGAGTTACTTCTAGTGTGTTGTTAGGATTTGATCTGTGGAATCCTGTATTCTGAGCAGATTAAATTTCTTTTATAACAAAAACTCAAATTCCAGGAAAGGAATAAAAACACAGCAAACCAGATAATTGAAATCATGCCCTCAGTCAGGTGGCCACCAGATTTTTTTCAAATACAGGTATTTTTCTTATCCAGTGTGCCATCTGCTTTCATCTGCATCTTACGTTTTGCTGCATTTAACAAGCTTGTGATTCTCATGATACTGCCTTTGTTCTGTTAGTATTTTCTGCATTATATTTGGCACGATCGCTTACAGCTCCTGCTGCTTTATCAGTATCCTCAATGAATGTTTTGTGAACTGACTTGCCACTTCATCTTTGAATTCAGCAGTTATCAAAAAGTATTTCAATATAAATCTGTAGAAGTTATTTCATAGTTGTTGTTAAGTTTTAGATTTCCATTAGTTGTAACAATGCAGATCCTAAGTGGGTAAAGGTACAGCATAGTATATTGGTGGATGGCAGTCGCCAGAGTTTAAATCAAAGGATATAATCACTTGTGCATATCGTTCAGTTACAAATTTCATTTGCCGTGTATTTCAGAGTCTGTCTTCATATTTTTATAGGCATGCTTTTAATGTCTATTATGAAGCCACAGTGTTAGTTAATGTAATTTCATCCAGATCTACTTCTGTCAAATGGAATTTTAACTCCTGAGTTCCAGTTCACATTTTTGAAAGTTGGAGCTTCTTCAATAAGATTTCACAGAATCACAGAATGGCAGAGGTTGGACAGGACCTCTGGAGATCATCTAGTCCAACCCCCCTGCCAAAGGAGGTTCACCTAGAGCAGTTTGCACAGGACTGCATCCAGGTGGGTTTTGAACATTTCCGGAGAAGGAGACTCCACAACCTCTCTGGGCAGCCTGTTCCAGTGCTCTGGAACCCTCACTGTAAAGAAGTTTTTCTTCATGTTTAAGTGGAACATTCTGTATTCCAGCTTGTGCCCGTTGCCCCTTGTGCTGTCACTGGCCACCACTGAAAAGAGTCTGGCCCCATCCTCTTGACACCCGCCGTTTAGATATTTATAAACATTGATAAGATCCCCTCTCAGTCTTCTCTTCTCCAGGCTAAACAGACCCAACTCTTTCACCAGGTCTTTCACCTTGGTGGCAAAGCATGCACCATACATAAACATTTTCATAAATGAAAGGAAAAAAAATTCCTTGCAATTTAATTTTTCCTCTTGAAGTATTTTGTCTTTTTAAAAAGCATATGAAGCATATGAAGGTGAAAAAAAGTTGGTTTTATGTTTTGTTTCCTGTTACAGCTGTATTGTTCAGGCAGTGTATTTTTTAACTTTAGACAAATCTTTGTGAATGTCATTACTTCATAAATACATCTTTTGTCATTCCACTGTTTATACAGATCTAAAAACTGATGTGTTGGAAGGATGCATTATTTGTGGAGCAAAATATGTAAAGAAATGAAACACACCTGGTTGCTCTGTCTAAACCTCCAGTGATTTTTCAGTGCATTGGCCAAACTGAGTTGAAGGCCCAAACATAACTAAGTAATATAGTAATGAGATGAGTGTGTAGGTAAAAGAGTACCCCATATTTGCATTCTTTTCGCCCTCACTGAAGAAGACAGAACTCAACTATTACAAATTCTGTCTTGACTGCAGCTGACAACCACTCAGGCTGCATTTAACTGGCTGGTCAATCAGTAACTGCATAGATCAGGATTATCTACAGCATTTCTTGTGCCTTGCATAGCAGGACATGATAGCTTCTGTCACAGGGGTTCTGAGTGTAGATGACGGTAGTAATTTGTTGGAAACTAAGCATCAGCAGTTTTACTTGTGTTGCTTTTTTTTTTTTTTAAACTCTGGAATGATTTGTATCATTCCAGATACAAATACTCATACTCATGTATGAGTCCTAGGGAACAGGGTTTAAATAAAATTTTATTTCCTGTGTGTCAGAAGAAATGTGAAAACTGGAATCACAAAGTCTCATAAACTGGAAATCAAAAGAAAAGAACTATAATTTGATTATTGTTTGAAAGCCTCATGGTGAAGCTTTTCTCATGACAAGGGCAAGAGGAACTGCAATGTGAATGTTGAAAACATGGATTTGGTAATACTGCTGTAACAAGTGCAAAGTGCCACTTGAGGAGAGTTGATTGCCTTCTGTCCCCATGGAAGTAAACCCTTATTGGGACATTACTTCAGATTAAAAGTAATTTCATTTCTATCTAGCAATTATGTCTCTTACCACGGGTCTAAAGTGCTTTGATGGGTCACTGGTATCCCTCTCTCAGACTTTCCTTTCTCAAAGATAAATTAAAAATTGGAGAGCCTTTCAGCATTGCCTGAAGGAGGGAGGTGCTTCAGTGGTGTCCTGCTCTCACGAGGGGAAAACAGTACCTTGGTATGAGTATTCTTTTGCATCCTACTGTTTTGCTTTTCTGCATGTCAGGAAAGGGTAGGAGGAAGTATGGGAAGTATAGAGGAATGGTCTGGTTTCAATGGCATTCCTTGCTGTTCTCTCCTTGCTCATTTTTCAAAGCAGAATATACTTTAAAATACTATGCAGATTAACCCAGTGGTCCATGGTAGTGGTTACTTGTACCTTCCAGCTCACAGGGTTTGCCTTTGCATCTCTGAATAGACGCTTTAGTTTTAACCCAGAGATGAACTGGTTTTATTTCTCTATTTTGTTTGCCGGTGGAAGAAATACATAATATCTGCTCATCACTCGTGGGCTGTATTGCTGTCTGAAATGCAATATTGCCCTTTCACAGAGTTAAAAAGAGCAAGAGAAGGAAATGAACCTCAGTTAGAGCACAGAAATAAACATTTTAAAATTCTGGAGGCATCTTAGCAAAGAAGGTAAAACTACATATCTTCTGTTTTTTCTTTTTCAAGTGTCAAACCAATTATGAAGAAGAACCTAAAAAAGAACATATTATATGGTAGAAGAGAAAGTAATAGGTTATAGTTAGATGAACATGATAAAAAAACTACTCCAACTTGTTCCTTTCCTCTAGCTTAACAAGTCTTTCACAGCATACATAAATAATCAAATATTTGATCTTAACACCATCAAAATAGTTTCTTTTATAAAGCTATATATGATACACTTGAACAGAAATACTTGTCCAAATCGTATATGTGAAGAATTGTAGCAATTATCCTCTGTCTGTGTTTAAACTTTGAGCTTGAATAGTTTGCACTTAAATATGGAATAGTCTTATGAATATACACTTCTGGCAAGTTTTTTTATAATCTCCTTTTACAGACAGTCAAGCAGACATTGTCAAGAAAATTGTTTTATCTCTGTAAAATACATTTTGTAGCCCTGCTTTGTAACACTGGAAATGCCCAGCTCACTTTGGCCACAGTGAAGTGGGATGTCAGTGCAGTACCCTCTTGAGATACAAATTTAGGGACAGTCATATTAAATGGAAGATTGGAAGGGGGGCTGTAGGAGTGTCACCCAAGCATTATCCTTCATGGTAAGAGTTACTAAGCGTGGATTTTTCATTTCCAAATCAGTCATTCCTCCCACATGGTTTTGTCCTGGCATTTGCTATGGTCATGGCATGATACCTACTGACTTACGGTTGCTGGGCCAGTTAGCGAAGTGTGGTTTCAATGGGAGATGCTAAAGCTCCTTCTGGGCTTGTACCCTGCAGACAAGGGAAATGGAGATATAGCAGTAGCTGCCCCACAACAGTGATGAAAACTTGGGAAAAAGGAGTAAGAGGGAAAAGGAGTAAGAAGCTGGGGTTTTTTAAGCAAAAAAGATGACGACAAATGTAACACTTCCACAGTTTGTTTTACTTAAAATTTATTTTAGATTGGGTGAGGCAGCCTAGGCAGTGGCTGCTTCACTAGATAGAGTAATAGATTTTCTACAGGAAGGATGGCTTTGCCTTAAAATGCTTCTACTCTAGCTGATACTCTACCACACTGTTGAGAACTGAATAATTGTAGTTTATTTAGAAGTTGTTCACACTTTTAGATTAATTTATAGTCCTATTCCATACATGGGGCTAGAGCTTTCAGAAACAGGAGTACACTGAGGAAAGGACAGAAACTTTAGTATAAAATTCAGTGGTAGTTGAAGTCTCCCTGAAATGCATTTTTTAACTTCTTATGCTCACAGATATCAAGTTATAACTGTGCAGCATCAGCAGTGAGGGGACACTGCAGTGGCCTACCAGTGTCAGTGTTACAGAACAG
This sequence comes from Antrostomus carolinensis, assembly GCF_000700745.2. Classification (NCBI taxonomy): domain Eukaryota; kingdom Metazoa; phylum Chordata; class Aves; order Caprimulgiformes; family Caprimulgidae; genus Antrostomus; species Antrostomus carolinensis. The sequence continues at coordinate 16,191 of NW_010306635.1, read as the reverse complement.
AAGGACATCCTCACCAGCGCTCCTTTAGCAGAGGGGAGCTGAGCTCCCTGAGATTGTTCTCTAATAAGGAGCAGTGGTCATCACAGAGGAGTGACTTCGGGTGCTCTGATATGGTTTCTGCAAAGGCCTTTCCAGAGGCTTTTGGAGCCAGGTAGAGGGTGTAGGGAGATTCACCTCCTTGGGGTTGACTTTTCCAGCCCATCTCCCTGGTTTGGGGAATGGTTCCTTTCTGGATTAATACTGCTGCCTCCTATCAGTGTGACTACAGTGACATTAAAGCTTGAATAATTCTCCATCTGCCATCAGTAGTACTTTTCTAATTAATAGGTTTAATCATTACTGTTCTAAGGAATATATTGTAATTTAAATTTTGTTTAAATATTTTTCCAAATATTTAAACAATATGTTTAAATATTATTCCAAACTATGCTTTAAATAAGCCAAGCTTACAGCAGTTTAGTAATTTAGAAGTAAATTTATGTTGTCCTGTACTGATGTTCCATGCTAGGCAGCTTGTACTTAGGAAATAGAAAACAAAATTTGGCATTATAAATAGATTCATTGATGTTAATTTAATGATCATAACAACAGTTACAATGATTGTAGTTTTATTAAAAGATACTTTGTAGAAAGCTGTCAAACTTTGTCTGAGTTTTGCAGGCATGTGAAAAGCATTTAATTGACGCCATGGTATTTTATTATTATTCTCATTATACTGTCTCACTAAGTAAAACTATCTTTTCTAAACCAGTCTCATTGTTACAGAGTATAAGCACTTAAGAGAAATGAGTTTGAGTGCTACTACTATTACTGTTACACCGCAATCTGGAGTTTTTATACAGGCAAAATTGCATGTCCTAGTAAGGACTAACGGCCACCTCAGCCTGGGACACCTCATGTTAGTTAATTCCTTAATCCTAAACACTGAGGACATTTCCCAGGAGCTCTCATCAAATCCAAAGACATTTTGTTGTCAAACAACTTAGATCCTAGTTAATTTTTATGCTTATTCATTATGTTAACCAAAGAGTTAAATCTTTTCTAAGATAAATTAATGGTTAAATCATTCACTAAAAGCCTCGCCCAAATTCTAGCTTTCTATCCAGATGTGCTAGATAAAAATTTGTGCCTGTGCTCTCCCAGTAAAAATATTTGTGGAAATTTAGTTGCACATAGTAATATTAAACCCCGTATATTTTGAAGAAAGGCTGCTGAGACAGATGGCTTGCAGTAATGAATTATTAAGAAACATTGTACAGAATATAACAATTTTCAGGTTACTAGTGTGCATATTATTTAGAAGTTTGGATTCCTCTTTTTGTTTGGAGCATGTCTGTGTGTCCCCCTTCAAATGCCCACTTGAAGTACTCCAGGTGGAAGTAACTGCTGCTGATACAAAGTGCTGTAGCTCAGCTGCTTGCTAAGGTAAGCCACTAGGAACACATGACTTTAATTTGTCTTTCTCAGTAAAATAAATATGGAGCTTGGTTTCTTACTGCTGTGCTGATGTTTAAACTCTGAAAAGTGTGGCTCAGCTACCTGTGAGAATGCTTGTCCCTCCACGATGTCCCACTTTACTGGGGTCATAACGAAGTTTTGTCAGAAGAAAGAGCTTTTCTGGCAGTTCATCCACGTGACACCAGACACTCCTTGCTGCATTAATGGAAGTGAGCCCTGCTCACCTTCTGATCTAGATGGAAACCCTGTCCCTTGAGCCTTCAGCAACTCTGAGGAAAAAAAGCTGCACAGTCTATGAATTAAATCTCCCCAATTCTTGTCCTTTTGGCAGGACCATAAGTGGAAGAGATTTCTGCACTCACATTTCAGAAAGAACACTGACAGAACAGTGCTGACCGGGTTTATACAACCCGATGCATGTTTGCTAACCCTTGCTTTTCCCTGCCTGGCTGCGTCAAACAATTAAACCACTAAACGCTGAGATCCTACACTCAATTGTATGCCAGTGAATTGGTGGATGTGAACAGTCAGCTAGGAGCAGTTGTATGAATGAAACGGTTTCAGACACAGTTTTTCTAGGAAAAGGGGGTATTCTGAGAATGATCTCCCTTTTTTTCCTCGTCGGGTTAATTTTGAGAATCCATAAATTAAGGGAGTTAGTGTTGCTAGTGTAGTTTGGGTAGGGATCTTGTATAAACGGATTTTAAATCTGTTTGCAAGCTGCACCTCCTAATCTTCTTAAAAGGATTTTCATGAGATTTAATGCTTATTAATACCTGTCAGCTAAGGCACAGTTGAAAAAAAAGGAATGGGTGAAAATCTTACTAGAAATATTTCAAAAGGGAGTTGGTGTAGTTGGTTGTGGTTTGAAGAGGTAAGAGGATGTCACTGGGATGTAAAAGCAACTGTATACACCAGAGAGTTATTATGCTCGTCTGTAGTTAATTAGGGTAAGCTGGAGTATAAATGAGGATAGGGATTTAATCCCTCCTAGACTTAATTTAATAAGAAAGATGAGAGGTAGAGATTCAATGGGGGTGAGATCTGGGCTTCTTCCCTGAGACAAAGATTTAGATCCCTTAAGTCTTTGATTTGAAAGAGGAATATTTAAAAAAATCCTGTTGGAACGAGTGCTTAGACTGTGGGTGTAACAATCAGATGATAAAGATGTGTATTTGTGAACTTAACCTTGGTTCATTGTAAACTACCTGACTTCTGTTTATTTAGAAGCTCATTCACTGGCTGAAAGAACATTTTTATCAGTAAAATTAGCTAGCAGCATTTGAGTGAGTGCTAGGTCTAATGAGCACAGACAGTTGTCTATCTTTCTGGCACCCCTTTATACATAAATGATTTCTGCATCTGATCCATCATGATCTCCTAGGAGCATTCAATGTTTCTTTCTGTGCTTAGTGGTAGGCATTTAGTCTGTTATGAAAAATTGTTTCTAATGCTGTCAGTTAGTGGTTGGCTTACCTACTGATTCATAACGTTTGATAATCACATTTAAAATGTATGTTATGGGGCTAACTCACTTTAG
>NW_010306635.1:0-13170 GCF_000700745.2 Antrostomus carolinensis | reverse complement strand
TGAACTGCTGGTTCACATGCTACTTTGTTGGAGGGTGTTCTACAATTTTATTTTTCCTTAAGTCTTGTGTTTTTAAAGGTGTTACTATCATAGATTTTAAATATGTTAAATATTTGGATTAAAAATCTTTACCCTTACCAGTGAAGAGTTAAGATTCTTGCTTGCGTATTTAATTTGTCCAGCATTAAGAGACGGGAATGTAGAAGAGAGATGTGGATGTAGGAGTTACTGCTGATATCTAAAGCTTTTCTTTTAGCCAGAAAGAGAAATTCTGTTTTGCACACCGATTCCACAGATCTCTTGTATGTTTAGACATCTGTTTATATGTGTTCCCTTGCAAACTTAGCACTATATCTCATTCTAAGCTTTTGAGGATAAGGACTCTATTATCATATATACTTTTACAGTAATTGCTACAGCAGGACTTTGGTGCTCAGCGGGGCTTCTGGACACTGCCTGTGTTGAAATGATAATAATCAAATTGATAACAGACTGTTGTTAGGATGTTTTGGAAGGGTTTCATTATGTACCTGTGAAATGCATTTTAATTGGTTTATGTTATAGCGTGATGTTTAATGCAAACGTTTGTTAAGTTTGGTGCGTGCAGGTGAGGATGATTCTCTGATAAAGCCCTTGAGAATTTTGTCCTTTGTTTTCTTGCAGACCTTTGGAACGTTCCAGTGAAGATGTAGATATAATATTCACACGACTGAAAGAAGTAAAAGCTTTTGAGAAATTTCATCCAAACCTTCTCCAGCAGATATGTCTCTGTGGATATTATGAAAATCTGGAAAAAGGAATCACATGTAAGAGAGCTTCATATAATAATCTATTTTATGTAGATAAAACCGGGGTTAGGCTGGGATTGTCTCTTGGAGATCAGTGAGAGAGTATAATCAGTGAAATGGCCATGAAAATGTTTACAGTCATAGTCATAGGGGAAAGCAGGACTAAAGTGCTGCTTGCTCTACAAATACAGCGTGTAGTGAATCTATGGTAACAAGGCACACGTTATTTGATTTAGGACTCTGCCACTGTTTTGTTGAAAGATTAGAAGCAAGTCATTGCATTTAAGCCTCATTCTTCCTCTGTAAATATATTATTGATCTCTTTTTGTAGTTGCTTTGTGTCAGGGGCAGAAGTGTATCACCTAGGCATATCATTAATAGCGTGTGGTTTGCAGTCACTCTGGATAACACAAGACAGATTTTCAGAGCTGCATACTGCTGTGGGGTGCAACAGCTCTATGCGTGCTCTGGCAGCCCATGTGCCAAATGAAAGTGGACAGCTGTGCTTGGTCTGTGAAACTGAGATGGAAATAAGTGGTGGTCCTGTGATGGGAATGTATCAGTTCCCAGAGCTGTGCCAGGGCAATAGCTGATGGGGACCTGTGGTGATGGTAGTCTCAGGTACCCCTCAGGTAAATCTGGCATGCTTTAGGCACGCAGCACTGGGGGTTGCTTAGAGTAATGGGAATTCTGATGCTCTGTAATCACACAGTTGGAATGCCTGAACATCAAAGTCCTGCAGTTGGTTCTCAGCCAGAACCCTCGCTGAAGTCAGTGGGAGCTGTGTCTGCATTGGAAGATTCTGAATTTCAAAGGGACATTGTTCAGAAAGTCTTTTTTGTAGTTCTTTGTTTGTTTGCTTGTTTTGTTTATTAACTAAAACAGCAGTAGAAGAGAAGCAAACTGGGGAGAAGAGTGAAGCAATTCTATGTGCTTTCATTGTTTCTGTAGTGTATGGACTAGTTTACTAGAATATGTGCTTTCCAGTGTCATTGGAAATACTATTGTAATAGTAAGTAGTCTGATACAGCAATTTCTGTAGTGCCAGCAGTGACTACAGTAATATGGGGGAAAATATTTGTTAATGTTGCTAAACTTAGAGAGATAGCTCTTATTTACAAGATTTCATCTTTCCAGTATTCCGTCAGGGTGATATTGGGACGAACTGGTACGCTGTTCTGACAGGATCACTGGATGTGAAGGTTTCCGATACAAGCAACCACCAGGTAAATAAAATTTTCATTGAAACGATCCAGTCAGTAGTATGAAGAAAGGGTATGACTTATGCTGAGGTAGATAATGACATATATTACACAGTTATTTAGTCTTATCACAAGCATATTTCTGAGTCTCCTTTAATCTCAGTTGTCCTTTGTCTATGAAGGCAAATCATGCCATTGATTTCAAAAAAACTGAAATGTAATGCTCTGAAAAGGGGTCTATATTTTAATATGGAAAAAGACTCCTCTGTCTTTTCTGATAGTGCCATATGAAGTTAAGATAAAGATCTAAGATTTGTTAATTCATTCCCTGGAAATATTTTAATTCAGTCCTTGTTCATGAAGTTCAAACCAAACCCACCAACAGCGCAGTCTGATAGCAGCATACTGCAGTCTCCATTGCAAGAATGGGAAGGTTTATAATAATAGCAGATTATTGGAACTGCTGCCATGTTAGACCAGAAGCCTGGAGGTAATACCTATTCAGTGTTAAGAAAAAGAAGAAGTAAAATTCCCCTCAAAATGCAAGCAATTTCTCAGTATCTTTGCACTCCTGACATTACAAAATCAGGAATTTAGACTAAATACAAAAAATAAAAAGGATGAGATGTCTCCTACCCATATTGTCTAAAGTCATGCTGACAAGTCGTGCACTTCCTGCTGTGAGCTGTCTTCTGGGAAGGCACCATGTCCCATTCCCTTCTTCCATGTTTGAGTTCCGGGATTGTCCCACCATGTAGCTCAGCATGGGGTTGAACCTCTGACGTGTGACCCACTGCACCTTCACATGAGTGGTATAGCTACTCAGGACATGAAGTATAACATTATCCCTTTTTCCCACCTTGATTGAATTTAGCATATGTGGGGGGGGTGGCGGTGGTTGTATGTTCTTTGCCCAAAGTTTGGCTGATTGGGGAAGGCTTCTTGCTCATAGAAGATTGGCATCACCAGTGAAATTGGGTCAGAATGCAAGTCAGGGGAGTGTGTGAGCACTGGATCTTTCTACTTCTTACGGTAAAATGATAGATACAAAAGGAACTTCTTTCATATAATTACTTTTAGCAACCTCCTCACCATACTAACTAGAGACCAATTGAGAGTATGATTAGTCTAACTTGAGCAATTGGCAGCATGATCTGGCTGTCATTGGTGTTTTCACAATTTGGAACAGAACTGGGCTCTTACGAGACCCTTTTCTGTGCAGGTCTAAAGCAATTGGGTTCGTTTTCCGGTGTTTGCCGAAAGATGGCACTACACTGTTGTTAGGGCCCAGTGCCCTTTACTGAATCAGAAAAAAATGTATCCACTAAAGTGTTCCGGATGTGGAAGTTAAATTAAGAATCTGTTGGAGTGTTGATTTGTTCCATTAGATGGAGGATGGAACCCTTCAGCCTTTTAAGAACTCTAATGTAAATATTTTTTCTGCTTACTCAGGTTCACCGCATTTTCCTGCCAGCAGGAAACTACAGAGCTACATTCATGTAGTTCTACATTCATGTACCTTCACTACATTCATGTAGTTCTAGTTTTATAAATTATATTCTGCAGTAATTTCTTAACCTGACAGGAACAATGAACTGAATTCTTACCACTGCATAATTGCCATAGGATACATCCTTGCTGCCAAGAGGACAGCAGCTCATGCATTTACCATTCCAGTGCTGGATAAGTTTGGTGACTGAGGACTCCTAAATAGTATTTGAGTCAAATATTTTCTCTGGTTTTGCTCCAGCTTAGTGTTCATACCATGTCTCTCCTTGATCTCCTGCTTCTTGTCTTGCCTTCAGCTCCTGGATGCCCTGTTCCAGTCTTGCTTGTACTTCCTTGTTAGCATGGTGCTAGTCATTCTTGAAGTACTTGCTAGCACTCCCTGCCTCCTGTGCTCACAAACAGTGTAGCTCCTTAGGCAGGCAGCCCTGACAGTCTCAGTTGCCAGCATTGTGCTACCAGCTCGGAATGGACGACCAGTGCTTAAGATGTAGGCATAGTCACCTACCCTTGGAACACATTTTTCACTAGCAGCACCCAGAAGCCAAAGCTTCCTTTGCAAAGTTGTAGTAATGATTAATTGCTCTGCTGTTACTGTTACACCATAAACGGCACTAATGCTCAGGAGAAACTTCCAGTGGAACAAAAGAGATACAGAAGTTTGCCTAAGTTTACAATTTAGAAGTTTGTAGTCTCATGTAAATGCCCAGAAGGACTATGCCATCTTTTCAGGGAAGAGACAATAACTTTGTATTTAGGTTCCTATTGCTTAAAAAGTCTTTAGACATGACTAATAATATTTTAATACTTAAGATGAGCAGGAGGTTGTACTAAATGACCTTCTGAGTTTTCTTGCAGCTTGAGTTATCCTATAATTATATGACAATGCCTACAGTGTTAATGTAAATATGGAAAATAAATATGGAAAATAAATTCTCTTGATTAAAAATGTAGTAGTCCCACTTTTACTAGTTGTTTGTCTTTCTACCTGGGAAACTTAAATTTCAGCAAGCCTGTGAATAAATGTGTTGTGTAGCAGCTACCATGTGCTAACTTTTTATGTAGTTATCTTTGGTGTTTGGTAGCTTTCTCCATTAAAAATACAGTAAGTTATTGCGCACTTGGTGCTTAAGAATGTCTTAATGGCCTTTGCTCCTACAGCAGCATGTGGTTACATGTCTCTCACTAAAAATTATATATAAATGCTCTACTGGATTGAGACTTCAGTGTAGCTAGTGAAGTATTCATTCATACATATTCTTGCTGCACGTTAGCATACTCCTGCAGACAGCTGTGATTTCTCACAGAAAATGTTAGTAATAGTGATTAGGACCAAGCTGAGAATTCATATAAACAGGAATATTAACATTATTTATTATTTGCTTTTATGATAAGAGGAAGCATTCCATGTACTGATTTAAAAGTTTTAATAAAGACAAACATACATGTTTAGGATCTCATAGATAAAGCCTCGCTTTCATCTTGGAAAAATCCTTTCTAGCTGCTTGCAAATCTGTATTGTGTCACAAGAGGGCAGTGTTAGAATACATAACAAAATGAGTACAGGCAATATTTAATACTAAAATAACTAGTTTGAAAATTATATTCAGCTGTTTACAATATACCTGTTTTAAAGAGTTTGACCAGAGCAGATTTCCCTGTTACTGTTAGTTCTGTTCCACTGAGGTGGTAAAATATGCTAGCTGCTGCTGATCATGGTCATTCATTTGCCATTGAAATGGGACAGTACAATTTACAATACAGAGTTCTGACAGGATTACCTATGCAGTACATCCCAAGTGGTGGCTGATTTGTTTTCTATACAAATTATTTATTAATTTTCTGGCTATCCAACAATCAAGAAGAGACTGAAGAGGACTTTTTTTTTTTTTAAGGTAAAAATGTTACACTATGAATCGCTGTGGTAAGTGTAATGAGCTGTTTTGGTTTTGCTTCAACTTTATAACAATAATCTGATAAATATTGTACTTAAAGATCACTTAGTAAGTGACTTAGTAAGTCCCTTTCAAAATAAACAGAAAATGCAGCCTGTTTAGAATCTATCAGAAAGACATCTTTAACCTCAGTTATGAACAGAGTCTGAACTTAATTTTTATTTGGCACTGTTACCTACCCAATGTTACAACTGAGGTATACAGTGATAAAAGTTCCTCTTACTTCCCAGTTTAGTGTTGTCTTTAAAATACTACTGACTGCCTTGTGCATGTTTAATTTTTGAACTGCATTTTGAAAATAAACGGGTTCTGAAGGATGACTATTGGTAATGTCTCAGAATATTAACGGGAATAAATGCATTATGGTGAAGGCATCAGTGTGTCATCTTTGCAAGATTCTGTAGCATTCTGTTTTACTGAGTTAGATTCAGAGCCTTTTACCCCAGATGATTAAGATTTGTATTCCTGTTTGATAAAATGGGAAGGAATGAAGACAAGAAAAACAAAGACCAAATAGCAATTTGATCTGCAGTTTTGCTGTAGTCTGCCAGCTGAATCACAGTGTGTGCTGAGGGCTGTTGCTAGTTTATCTTGCCTGTGTTTTGATGGATTTCTAAGCTGATCAGATTTTAAAAACAGACCGAACTGAACACAGGGCATTGATTTTACAAACAATTAGCCACTTTTAGAAAAGCTGTAAAGGAGGAGCTGTGGGTGCTTGGGTGGTACAGCAGGGTTGGTTGTAGGAAGGTGCAGAGGGCTGGGGATTGAAAGCCAAGTAGGTTAGTGGGGTTGCTGAGAAGAATGACTGTGATGAAAGAGGTTCAGATGTGCATGTAAGAAAGCAAAGAATTTCCCGGCTGTTTGAAACGGAGGGCAAAGGAGGTATGTGATAAGACAAAGTGGCAACAAGGAAAGGGATTTAAACAGGACAGTCCTTGCAATACTACTTTCTGCATGTAAACATCATTATGTATGCATGTAAATAGCCATTATGTATTTTGGAGTTAACCTATGTGAAGTCACAACATAGGTTTGTCCTGTAGTCTGTAGTGTAAATATGCCCAAGCTAGCTCTAAATTATTTTGTTTAAGCATGACAGCTGCTCTACCCATTGTAACACAGAGATTGGCTGGACTAATGTACTCAGCTAAGAAACAGGGCACATTGGCTCGTGCTGAGCTTCACAATATCGTGGTTATACTAGTTTTGGTTTTTAACTTAGCTTATTAAATTTAATATAGAAAAATAATTTAAATTCCATCTGCCAGGTAACCTAGCAAAAAGTGCAAGACATTGCAGGTAGCTTTTAAAGGATCAGATAGAAAGGTATAGAAATAATGCATGTTATTATAGTACAATTAATCTGGTCTGTAAATATTTTAATTAGGAACTAGAAGAGCAGTTGGTCACAGTCTTTCTAGAAGCATAATGCCTCCTTTAAGCAAATCATCTTATCTTGTGTAAAGAGGATGGCCTAACATATATTGGCAAATTGCAATTCTAGTGTGGGAAGATATTTCTACGTTATCTTCAAAAGTAGTTTGATAAGGATTTCCTATCTGAATGGCTGAAACATACTCCAGTGGAGGTAATGGACCGGGAAAATCACTTCATAGAGCAGATAGTTTACTTTCATGTGAATCCTTTGGTTTTGCTGTTTTAAAAGGAAATTTTTGCTGAGGGCAAACTGGACTCTGTTGAAGTAATAACAAGCAGACTTGTTTCAAAATGCCAGCTTTTGCAGATCTCCAATTAAACATGGAGATGGTATGGAGTTCTGGAGGGACACAGGTGCATAGATGAGTTGAAGGTGCAAGGTGTGGCAAAATGATGAAATTATAAACAAACTACCTATTTCAACTCCCTTATAAACAAAAAATATGGAATGAACTAAAATTTCAAAGAAAAGTGTCCAGTCTCTTTCAACCTAGCACTCATAATTTTTTACCTATTTTCTTCATTTTTCTTTCAGACACCATGATTTTGTTTGCTACACAGTACAAAAATTCTGTTTGTGAGTTTGGAAAATAGAAAGTGTCACAAGTCAAGGAGGAGCATGCAGGGATGTGCCTTGTGATGGTGGGGGAGAGAATAAGGCAGTGCTTTGTTTTTGATTCTCATCCATTCCACAGAACGTTCTTACAGAGTCAATAATATTTTAGATTGATGGGGGGGAGGTTTAACAACTCTTTCACTGCATGTGTTTCACCTGCCAGTGAGAGTCAGTGAAACTGAATACACAAACAGCCGCTGATTTGAGCACTGCTATTTTATAGTGTGTTCAGAGGACAGATAGCAATGGAAACAATCTCATCTTTTTAAGTCTTTAATACTGCCTTTTAAATAGCTGTGTGAATTTTAGCTGGTTAGCAGCAGCTGGAACCCCCTGCTGCTTCTGGGATTGCAGAGGGGAACAGCAGACTGAGTTTTGAGCTGCCAGCAATCCTCCTGAAGGCTACACTGAACAGCAGGAGATTTTTGAGTGTAAGTTTAACAGGTGTAATAGGAAATGCACACCTGATTCCCCAGGAGGCTGGAGATGTATAAACAAGGGGAAGAGAGAAAATGGGGCTCTGAAGTCTTGAAGAAGATAGATGGGCTTTCTCCCTAGCTGGCTGTGAAGCTGCATCTCTGTGGAGAGCAATGATGGCTAGGGAAAAAACCTGAAATAACTTTCACTTGGTAGAAGCCTGGACTTCTCTTTAGTGAGTGTAGATGGGACCATTCCAGATCTTTGATTTAACACCCCACAATGTTAATTTACTTGTCAGGCTGAACAGCTGTCTCATCAGAAGTTATCTTAGAAAATGGTTCCTTAACCAACACCTTTCCTTTTCTATTCTTCTCTATTCTGTCTTTAAAGATACATTCTTTAGGACTGTAAAGAATCAAAAAAAGTTAAGTGTTTCAAGGGAGGTTTTGTTTTTTTTTTTTTTAAGAGGGAGGGAAAAGAGTGAGAAAGAAGTTGGAAGATGTAAATCTTGCTTGTGATCCACTTGATGGAAAAGTTTCTTTTTCTGCCAGGCTATTTGGTTATTCTGCCCTAAAGAGAGATCTTTTATCTGAACTTTCTAAATAAAGTTGACAATAAAGTACTGGAGAGCTGGAGATCAAATTGTGAGTGAGCAGTAGGCATGTTTTCTTGTAGCTCCTTTGAATGCAATTGTGAGTATGGTAGTGCACATATAGTGTGTCAGCTCTGAAAGGTAAGCACGTTAAGGCAGAACTTCAGTGTACAGCCTGTATTATAGACTGTTTGTAGAGACTTCTATTTAGCTGCCTAGATGCTTACTCCCAAATATTCTTTCTTTTAAACAGTGCCTGTTCATATTTACCTTCCTTGAAAATTTATTTCTGCCAGTTGGTAAATTCTTCCTAGATCTTTTCTAAGACATAATTGATTTTGTTTTCCTGAACACATAATTTTCTATGGTAATATCTGTGCAAAAGCAATTTGCTATGGTTCAGGGAACTGGACTATTATGGGCATTTGTCTTTGTAATGCAATTATAAAGCTACTAACTTGATCTTAATAACATTTGTCTATTACCACTTATTAGATGCACAAAAGGAAACACAATGCAATTTTAAACACAGAAAATGATGCTGAAATGTGCTTATGCATCTCTCCTGGATTATCAGCCACAAGGATGTAGTGGATGGGATGACAAAATTTTCTGCTTTTATTTTTGTGGACATTTCATGAATCCTACACGTTAGAATTAAACTGTACTTCTAATGTTGTAGCAAGTAAAATTAGCATGTGTTTTTATATGTTTATGTGTATTTGTCTGTGTTCATGTATGATTTCCTTAGTAAAGTGCAGTTTGTATCAGTTTAAATTTTTAATTCTGCTGCTATTTTTTTTTAATTACTCAAAAGAGTCAGTTAAGGCCCAGCTTAGAAGGAGACATATCTAAGTGTTGAGCTTCAAGCCTGTGCTCAGGAACATAGCAAATTATAATCCTAAAATAGAACATGTATCTAAAGATCTTGATTCAGCAAGTTATTTAATTTCAAGTAGTCTAATTCTTTGTCTGCAGTAGCTCATAATTTATACTGGTACTATTAGAGAGGAGTTCCTGGCTGAGAGGGATCGATGTAGACATCTTTCCATCACATGAATGGCATGTGCTCACATACACTCGTTTGAAGTGGACTTTACTGCATGTTTGGGACCATCCTGAATACCCTATTCTAGGTTGTTTTGGACTTTTAATAGTTTTCTTGAATTCCATGGCTTAAGTGAAAAATAATTTATTTTAAAATTTTTTTTAGTCTGGTGCTTAATTGGCAGGCATCCATTAACAACTGAGAGATTTACTGGCATTTTCAACAGGAAGGCCAAGAGCTGATTGAACTATATGACTGCATTCCTCACAGACCTTGTACAATAGAGAAATGCATTTTAAACACAAGAGGATATTGTAATTGAAAGTTATATTTACTGGGAACTCATAACAGTCAAATGTTCTTTCTGATGAGGGTAGCCCATGTAGGGCAGAAATTTATATTCCAACATTGCATTTCTGATGCTAGTTATCTTCTGATCACCTCTGACATTTCTAAAGGCCGTCATCATCACAACAGTCTTTAGAGGTAGATGAACAGAGGTCATAACTTTCTTCCAAAGGTGGAGTTAACTCTTGTGTTCTCTGCTTTGCAGACAGAGATGTCTAATTCAACTGATGGTCACAGAAAACAGAAGTCCTACTTGATTCCACATTGAGGCTTCATGTGTTGTTAAGCAGCATACTGATTCTTTTTGTTGGCGCTTTTAATTAATTTTCTTTTAAAGCAAATTGCTGAAAAATCTTAAAGCAGTGCTATTAGCAAATGTGACATAAAGACTCAAAACATCCTGGAATATTTAATATTTAATATGTGTCCTTTTATTTTTAATTCAAAGGATGCTGTGACAATATGCACTCTGGGAATAGGAACTGCTTTTGGAGAGTCCATTCTGGATAACACTCCTCGCCATGCTACCATCGTTACCAGAGAATATAGCGAGCTCCTTCGAATTGAGCAGAAGGACTTTAAAGCACTTTGGGAGGTAAATTCAGATTTATTTGCAGTTTGTGCAGAAAAAAGTGATTTGACATTTTAAGTGTTTGTAATTAAATATAAGCACATTTATACCATAAGCAAAGTAATAATTCTTTTAAATTAGTTTGGACAAAAAGAAAAACAGTTTAACTTCTTTTTAGTGCTTCATATTCTGCGTGATTGCATAGTTCTCTATTTCTTCTAATGAAATAACTTAGGTGAAATTTCTGGTGGAATTCATTTGTATACTGTGGGTGTTACCTTCATAGCCTTAAACTTGCTTTTATTGCTAGCATTTGTGAGGAGAGTCTATCCTTAATATACTCTGATATTTTAATCTCCTTTACTCCCTGTCTCATGACCAGCTGTGAGGGGTTTAGAATTTGCAGATGGATTGAGATAATTCAGAAATTAAGTTCCTGATTACATGTGAACACCCTTAAAACTTTCCTTTGTGGGGAAGGTGCTGCTGAGGTTCTTCATTCTATAATCTGTGTGTATTTTGGTATCCATGCTGAGAAGACTTCATTAACATGTTACTGTGATGAGTTACTGAACTTCAACCAGTTTGCATTTTTGCAAGCGTTACACTTGATCTGAAAAGTGTTCTGGGAATTGAGAGGCATCCTGTTGGCCTGGCCTGCACTATTGCCAATTTGTACTGCCAGCTTGTTTCAAATGGTGACTGTACAAATTTAGGTGTTGTGTAGAGCTGTCAGATGGTGTGATGGTGTCCTAAAGTTGCAGATCTAGGGACACTAACTATTTAAGAAATAGATGCTGATTGTAGCATTCTAGTTCAGCTTATCTCTTAAGTGCAGATAGATGGGGGGTTTTTTTGCTTTCTCTTTTCCTGAGAAAGAGCAGTATTATACTCTAAATAATTATCCTAAAGTAATACTAAAGTAATGGTGTCAGAGAGAAAATAAAATCTACAACTAGCTACACTGACTGAGGAAACAGCATTAATATAATCTGTCTGCAAATATGTTGTCTTGAGCAAAGTTAATGGTGCAGCATGACCAAGACATGAAAGACCAATGTGTGAATGAAATGTGCTGCCATTGAATGCTCCAACAGTATCAGATTTCATTCTTTGAGTTGCATAGGCATAACTTGTACTGGTTTTTGGCACTGTCTACAGCTAAAATAAAATATTCATAAAGTCTCAGCAAATCTGAATTGCACAAATTCAATATTTTTCTGCAGATCACACTTTTTCTCTACAGGAGCTTCATTGTAGCTTTAGACCCTGGCATTAAAAGATTAAATATGCCAATGGTCTCATCTGTATTAATATGTACTACACTTGCAGAAATTTTTAATGTAGGTAGTGCTTTACAAGCTCGTGGTGGAGGAGAATAAATCCAGTTGTAGGTTTCTCAAGTAACATTTTTTTAATTCACTTTTTATTGGTATAAGCAGAAATTATTCTGCTATGTATATGATTTCCTGCTAAATATTCAGAGATTGTTGGTTTCTTATCAGAAATATTAGGATAGTGGAGGTTCTTAAAAATTTCAAACTTTAAATTATATTTAAAGTTGGTTTAAAACAAAAATCCTGATGTCATTTGCTGTTTAATCACTAATGCAATGTTGTTTCTAACAATTTTGCTGATTTTTATGAGGTTTTTTTAATTAAAAGCTCGTGTGTGTTGAAAGCATTAGGAGCTATCATAGGGAGCCTTAGCACACGTCTTGTATATTGCAGATTTGTTGAAATCATGCAGAAAAGCACATTACAGATGCTGCAGGTGTCAGTCACAGACCACAGTTTAGCTTTGTGGTGCTTCTTTGCCTTTTGTGCGGTTTTACAGTGAACTTTTCATGTATTTTGGTGTTCTTTCTTTCAAGGAGGCTATTCCTGTGTTCTTGGTGAGTGGAACATTATGCCATGAAGTATAACTTTGCTGGTTATTCTGAGGTAGAATGAAGTTGTTAATTTTTTTCAAGGCAATAGTTGTTTTCTTGCAATCTACTAATCCCAAAGCCTCCATAAACTGCAGCTAGGGTTTGATAAACAGAAAATGTTCAAAACAGAAAGAAAATTATTTAAGAAAATACCCCCCAAAGTTACTAGCAATAGCAGCAGTAGTGTATTATTATTAATGTTAGTGTTATCTGAAGAAAAGTAAATACTTTTCTTAAGGGAAACTTTTTGTTATGTTATGGACGGTGTGTTGTTCTGTGTACCTTATCCTAAGATTCATATATCTTTGCTCTGACAAAGCTCAGAAAGGGAAATGGTTATTGATACAGAGACATTCTTAAATTTGTTTTTAATGAAAGCCACAAAAAGTCAAGAATGGGTCACAAATATTTATTATCAGAGGTACCATAGGAAAAATGGGAGAAGGCAACAGTGTCAGTGTCACTACAATGCAGATATGGTAAAAACTAAAATCTATTGCATACAAATTTCAACTCTCCAGATAATGAGAAGTTTATTCCAGAAAGTAGTTCTGTATTAAAAAAAAAAAAAGTTGAATAATTAAAAAATAATATAATAGTGTAGTTTAAGAACAACCTAAATAAACTGTAGGGTTGGAATTCTTAAAATGGTTACTGCTTTTATGAATCTAGGATTTTTGTGATTAATAATAGAAGTGCAAAATACACGTTGTGTATATGATTAAGTTTTTTGTTTGGTTGTTCCCCGCCCCCC
>NW_010306634.1:0-15824 GCF_000700745.2 Antrostomus carolinensis | reverse complement strand
ACATTCTGTGATTCTGTGAAAGCTAGATACATTGACAGTGATGGATTGATGGAAGGTCCTTATTTAGAGAGTGGATACAAAGAAAGTTTAGGTGCCTGAAAGGAGCCTAGAGTTTCAATTAAAAGTTGTAACCTGTGGTAGAAATTATATTTGCAGCTATCTCATTTGGAAAGCTTGACTCAGTTTATAGCACAGCCCTGAATGCTTGTTTGCCACCTTGTTCTTCCTGCTGCAGGAAAACAGGAAGAGTACAGGTGTGTCTACACTGCAGCCCGAAGAGGTGATTGCAGGATGGTTGTAGCTGCTGGGTACTTCTTGTAGCTTCTCAAGCATATGTGTTGAAAACAAACTGAAATCTTGCCTTTCTGATCTTGCTATGCTGTTCTGATGCTTGAACTAGATAATTTAAGTTTGCTTGTGTGTCATCATGAGTAGACTTAAACATTTGAAGTGCAACACAGGGATGTCATAGCCAAGAAGGTATGTGTATCCACTTAGATAGAAATGGATGTTTTCCTGACTGTGAAGTTCAGTTTTTACAGAATTAATGCATTTTCTTCAATGTATCTGTTGCAGTAAAAAGCTTTACTAAAAATAAGAATTACTAAGAATAGGGGATAATATCAGGTGATTGAATGTGATAGTTGGCTAGTCACAAGTATAAAAGAGTTACATTACGGTTCAACATTCTTGCCATGTGCTAGGAAAAGTGCAGGTCACAGGGTAACATTCTCAAAGCTGGAAGTGGTGTTTGGCTTGCAGCCAAGATGATGCCTTGGAATTTACATTCTTGAAGCTGTATTGGTAAGGTAGGATGGCATGCTTTAACTGGGCAGTAGTGGTAGAAATCTTGTATAGGCAGCATGGCACCATTAAAATTCCTCTAGGAAAGTGGCAGGGTGCAGTATGGAACTGCAGAAGTTTGCTAGTGATACTAAAGGAATCTAGAAAGGTACTGCTAGAAAGTTGATGTTACACTCTGACTTTTGTATTTGTGTAAAGCATATTTACCTTTAGAAGAAAAAAAAAAAAAAGAAAGTAGTTTTGATTACTAGCTGTCCTATTTTTCCTGTATGCAAGTAATGTTTGTTTTGATAAAGGGATACAGCGTTCCTGTCCCAGTCATTCTGTTGAATTTCCTTAGCTGATGGAATATTGAGCCTTAAATATTTCTTTGATTTCTTTACTCTCCCTTACTCCCTGGTCATTTTGCAGGATTATGGCTGAGGTGGTTTAGCAGTCCTTCAGAATAATTCTGCCATTAAATGTCTTTCCACATATATCTCAGTCCCTCACTGCTGGTAACTGTGATCATTTTCAGCTACAGGAGGAGGTTTTGATTGTGGTATCACTGCTAATGAAGTTAGTGCTGACTCTGAACTGGCAGCATAGTAGATAAGCTTGCTGTGTCTGAGAGCAGCATGGAAATATCTTAGTACGTAGGTGATATTAGTTTTTCATTTCATTCCTTCCTGACCCAGAGAACAATAATAAATAGAGCAAATTTCTTGGTTACCTTCCCCGTTCTGTCCTCCCTGCCTCCTAAGAAAACGCATTATCTTTGCCTGTGAAGAGGCGATAGAGAGGAGGCTCTCTGGATGGTAAATTTATGGCAGTCTGCAGCTTAAAACATTAATTTAAATGATCCCGTAAGACACAACAGCAATATATTTGGATCCTCAACACTATGATTTGTTAAAAGAAGTTTGTCAGCTCAGGAGACTACATCAAGTAGGAGCTTCAGCATTTCTGCTGAAGTATTAGCTGTGTTTGTGACATGGAACTTGAAGCATATTAATCTTAACCTGGTACAGGGGTTACCTACATTGATGTGAATTGCAGACTGATGTTTCGCCTTTGGAGGAAAATTTAAAAAAAAGGCTAAATAACAGAAGTAGTGGTTTGGGGTTTTTTTTAAGTTTGTAGATGGGTTTTATTCTGTGATCGTGCATTTGTTTTATTTCATGTCTGAGCATTGTCTTTTCTGTTGGTTGGTTTTGTTGGGGTTGGTTGGGTTTTTTGTTTTGTTTTGTTGGGGTTTTTTTGGAATATGGTGGTGGATCCCCACATACTGAACTGTTAGTGTGTTAGTATAAGTTAACCTCCAACAGGAAGAAGAATCAATTTGGAGCATTAAGGTTTTGTTATTTGTCTTACTGTGTGGTGATGTACCTTACCCTTTTCTTTCCTTCTCTCTTGTTTCAGGTTTATGATGCAGCAGTCAGATGGCTGAAGTATGATGAGCCAAATCGCCAGCCGTACATGGTTGATATTCTTGCTAAAGTCCGGTTTCCTCTTATATCTAAGAACTTCTTAAGTAAAACTGTTCAGGCTGAACCACTTATTCAGGATAACCCAGAATGCCTTAAAATGGTGATCAGTAAGTTGACCTCTAGCTGAAATCTTTAATTTTCTGGCTAATTAAAAAAAATGCTGTGGAATTTTTGAAAATTGTTTGCTTTAAAATTCTCTGACAAAATTTTCACATTAAATTAATCTGACTGTGTTCCCTTTAGGATGCTGCATTTAGTTGAAGTTGGATTAGCAGATTATCATGTAAATAAAACTCAGTTTATGTAACAGAGTGTGACTTTCTTTTCTTTCTCCTAGTTCATGTCAACATGAACTCTATGATGAGATTTTGTCAATGAGTCGTTAGGGTAATTGGAAGCCTTTGGGACAGGCTCATAACTTCAGTATTGTTCATATATGAATTAATAAAATAAATATTTTATGTAAAAAATTTTAATATTACAAAGCTTCCCTAAGCAAATGAGAATTAAGCATATGTTGTGCTGTTTTCATTTCTAATATATACTATCTGAGCTTGCAGACAGTTGCATTCTCAAGGTGCAGATGAGATGGGGAACAAGCTTCACTTTTGTTTTTAGACACCATTTGTGAAATTTTATCATGTAAGAAAGAAAAGCATAGATGTTGATAAATATTCTGGAAGGAATTTTTTTCATTTTGGTAGCCGTTAACTAGTTGGCTTCAGTTTAGTGTAGATGTAAAAAATGGTATGCAACTGTTTTCTTTCAGTCAATGAGCAAGATGCAAATGAACCTATATGTTGGTAAGTATTTGCTGACCATTGACATCTCAGTCATACTTCTTGTGTGACATGGAGTTGGATGCATTGTTTAAGAAATAAGGATTTTTGTTTGCCTGGTTTTAGTGGCTTCTAATGTCACTAATATTTTTGCGTTTTTTGGAGTGTTTCTTAGGAGAATGCTTATTTTCTTAAACCAATTGTAACTAATATTTTGCACTGTCAAGCTAAGAACAAAGTCAGGGGTTTTCATGAGGTACAATAAGCTAGAGATGCCTTCCTTATTAATCAGGAACTGGGGGATGAGGAGGCAGGCATGGTTGACGACTCATTGCATTCAAGTCCGTTCTTTTAATGTTAGTATTGTCCCCTTTAGGCTCCCAGTTCTGCTGTTCCTTTTCTTTGGGTTCACTTCCTTTGCCTGTTGCAATGCAACAAACTTAGTTGCTTGTTAATGGTGGCTAAATGAGCTGGTTGGTAAACTGGTGTACACCATGAATCCATATCCATGTCCTGTTTTCACATGGAGCAGGCAATTGAAAATAGGGTGTAAATCTGGATGTATGCTCCCATCCTCATGTGCTGCTGTGCATTTTTCCCTTTTAAATGAAAACTGTATAGGTGTAGTATAGAAACTTGGTTTCCCCCTTTTCCTTCCCTTTCCTCTCCCCCTCCATCTCTGCCTCTGAAAATAGAAACTTGGTTTCCCCCTTTTCCTTCCCTCTCCCCCTCCATCTCTGCCTCTGAAGCATCCTCTTCCATGTACGAGCTACACTGGATCTGCAATAGTTTGTCTTCCTTCCAGGTGGGATGCGATACCATCTGCTTTCTCCAGAAGACAGAGAAGAGTTACTGGAAGGTACGCGGCCAAGAAGAAAAAAACACGATTATCGCATTGCTTTGTTTGGAGGCTCGCAGCCCCAGTCCTGCAGATATTTTAATCCAAAGGTAATCGTTACCTCAGAATGCATTAACATTCACTGTCTGTAATCTTACATGTTTTATTTGCTGATGATATTAACTAAGACAAACGGTATTAGGAAGGATATATTCCTTGCCTCTTGGCTATACAGCTGGAAGAGTATGGTTAATTAGGTTAATCTGTGTACCTAGATGTAATACTTCATTTTGAATAGAATGATTATATGTTTGTTTATTGGCAAAATTAGATACGGAGTTCTGATAAATCCATCAGAGTTGAGAATCAATTGGTATGTGCATCCCACAGCTGGAAATAAATAAAAGGTCACCAAAACATCAAGCAATCTGTTAGGAATATATGAAGGTCTGTATGCATGTGCATGCATATATGTGTTCAGAGAATAACTCAAAGCAATTTCTTTTTAGCACAAGTTAAATTATTGGCTTGTATGTTAGTGTAGAACCCAGTTTTAGAGTGCAAGTTGGTTTTCATGTGCATTTATTATAAATATGCAACTACTTCTAAATCCCAATGGTTCACAATTTTGTTTGTTCTTAAGAGTATGTAAAGAGAAGAATTGGGAGCCAAGTATTATGTAAATAGAAAAGAGTGAGTTTCTACAACAAAAAAATTAGAGGTGGCCAATTCAGAGCAAGCAAGCTTTGCCTGAAATTTGGTTCCATGTTTCAAGCCACAGGAATGGTGTGTATTTCAGCAACACAGACGAGATGGTCTAGAAACATCAGCTGCATGCAGAAGGACTATGTTTTACCAGGCAAGCACGTGCAGTAACGCAGGAAAAAGTTGCTATCTAAACATCAGGGCTCTCTAAGTTATGAGATCACATACTTGCAATATTTTGTTGCAGAAATTCTGGTTGTTCTAACTCAGCATATTAAATGCTTGTTATAATTTCAAACAATTTTGTGCGTTATCTGTGTGAACTTTATAGTCAATGTGAGCCCTGTCAAATCTAATTCAGAATGAATAAGCCCTTGGGAGGTATTTTTTAACTCATCATTCACATTCCCTTATGTAAGATAAAATTGAAGCCACCTTCTTTGAGCACCACTCAGGTCTGGATAAAAATCTGCCAGCTTTGCTGACTTAGTTTTAGAGACATTAATATGTATTTTTATTGGGGATTCCAAATTCCCAAATAATGACCACCTTTTTCCTTCATACGCATACTCAAGTAAGAAAGCAGTACTCCAGCTGGGGTCAAGGAGGTTAAGGGAACAGAGCAGATAATTTTTGCCTTTCCAAGGTCTGAGCTGGGGAAGCCTTTGATCAGGGCATTCATCCTTTTCAAACAGTTACTTGGTTTTGGTATTTTAACAAGTTGTAATTCACCCAATGTGCTCTGACCTTTCTTTTATTAGAAGGAATTTGGATCAAAGTTTCTTTCTCTTAATCTCTACTTTTGTTGGAACAAAGGTAATTTTAGGCAGGATGGAAACTAGCTTTGAGACCTGTGGTCCCAGTCATTAATTGGCAATGGTATTATCAGCGTAGCGTGCACGTGGTCTCTACCAACCTAACTGATAGGTTAAATTCCCTAAGTGCCTAATGTCACTGGTGGTCAGAACTCAAAAGATGGAGGTTGTTGCTTCATCAGTCTTTATAAAATAATATAAACCCTTCCAGATGTCACCATATATTTTCTGAAAATGTAATCTTGTTTTGAAAAAATATTAATCTCAGTGCATGCTGAGTGAGAGCGACAGGCAAAGACTTACAACTAAAAGGAAAATTATGTATGTAGGTAGGTGATCATCAGTCAGACCTAAACTGTAATATTACAGAGAAATTTGTTTTGTGGACAAAAAGTCATATCTATATTAGTCTACATAAAGCATAGGATAAAATAGCTCATTTTTTCAGAGACTATTCGCACAGATATAACACCAAAAAATAATTGAGTTTGGAAGAAGTTTTTCAGAATTGCCTCTTGATCAAGATTTATGGCCTTGCATGTGGATTAATAGGGTGGTGGCAGGGAAGGAGAAGGAAAAAAAGTGGGTAACTGGAGATCTTGATTCTAACAAGCATGTCTTCCTTGTGTGTATGTGCTTTCTTGGGTAGTCTTAACTAGCCTGTCACGTCTTGTTGGAAGGCTTTACTTACTTCATTTCCAACTCTAAGCTATTTAAAGATCCTTTTCGGGATGTTTTGCTTGAGTATCTGAGTTTGATCTTTAATTAACTGTGACAGTAGCTTCTTAAATGCACCCAGCCAAGGATCCAGAACCCCTGTTGAGTTAGCGTTGTGTGCATGCAAAATAAGTGTGGTATGTAAGGCTCCAGTGCTGCGAAGACTATACTGTGTTTAACTCGCTTTAATACGATGGGAGTGTTACAAAATGGAGAACTAAAGAACTAAAGGACCTTGGAAAAGAATTGAAATTTTGGTTTTTGTCTGTTGAACTGATTGAATAGTGACCTAGTCCTATTTGACTAGCTCAAATTTTTATTTTAATTAAATTATTTAATTAAATTCTTATGTCAGCTAAAGAAACAGTTCAAGACAAAGGTTACGTTTCTCCTGAAAATATTTTCTCAGTTGTGAGTTATATAAATTTCAGTAATTCTAACACTATAAAACTAGTGCAAAAAATCTTAATTTTCACTGATTGCTTTGCATGCAAAATTAGTCTCTAATGTTGATCTTTACTTGGTTGTTGTCGAAAAGGGTTCTTTAAATAAGAATGGATTGGATACTGTGTGTTATTTGTTAGACTGCTGTCAGTATTACTTTAAGTCTGTATTTGTTGTCTTTGTTGCACAGTAACTGATATTTCTATTGATGCATGTACTTAATCAAGAGAGCAAAAATGATGCAACAGGACAGATGCAGATGGGCATAAAACTTGTGGAGCAATCTGGCACTATTTTGAGTAAAGATGTTTGTTTTCAAAGTACCACTATAAATCCCAGCTGTCCCCATTAACGGTGATGGGAATCATTTTCTTGTTGCATTTTCCACAGAATATTTTTTTTCTTTTTTTTCCCCCAAGTTGGGAATAACATACTTTTGTTTTGTGAATTCTTGATAAAATTTACACATTCCTTTATTGGATTTTGAGGCAGCAATATGCTTATTCTTTGGAAATTGCTGTCTCTAGTGACCAGAAATGACTGGAAGTTTTAACTTTTTAACAGTGCAAAATCCAGCAATGGCAAGTAAAAAGTAACAGATGCCTGGCATCACTATTTCTTGATGATTAAGGGAACCAGCATACCTTTCATGAGGAGACAGAGCTGTAGTAAATAAGCTGTTAGTGGGAAGGTTGTCCATATTAGGCACGTCTGCTGTTTTCCCTGACAAACTTGGAAGAGGAGGTATCAACTGAAAATGAGGGCAAGGCCTTACACCAAAGGAGGTACTTTTTCACATGGCCCATAATTATATATGCCATTGCTGTCACAGAGTCTTGTGGCTGCTAGGGGCTCAGATAGTTTTAATAAGTGATTAAATAAATTCATGAAAGATGAAAAAAGCCTTCAAAAACTATTAAATAAAAAGGTACAGCTCCTACCTCTGGTGTCCTGCATCGCAATTTGTTGAAAACCAAGATCAGCTGGGGAAGTATCACCATATACCTAGCTTGTTCTTTCCTTCTTTACTCAGCTCCCCAAAAATGAGGCTTGCCATTGCCCAGGGCTGTGTGGATCTTGACTGTGGCATAAAGCAACTCTCCTGCATAATTGTTAAATGTGTAAAATGCATAAATTGAAATCAATTCTATGTGGTGCAGACTAACACTGAAGAGCATTACAAGAGAATGACTTAAATTGCCTCCTGTTGAAAGAGGAAGATACTGCTGAGTATGCTCAGGCTAAAGGAGAACCTATGGCTTTTCATTTGATAAAGGTGTGGATGAAATGGTAGCTATGACCTGAAGCCATAAAAGTGGGTCAGATCACAGCCCTTTTAAAAAGAAAAGGAAAACAACAGGTTTTTTTTGTAAAAGTGCCAGAAGTTTGAGCTAGAAAATATGTTGATCTTGCACAATGCACTAAGACATTTTCTTAAGATTTATGCAGCTATTTATTTTGCCATGCTGTAGTATGGCTTTCCTTTCTAGGATGCCCCAGGACCTGTTTCTCACCATAAAGGGCCACATGCACCTGCCAGCTCTTCTTGATATGGGGGATGCTACAAGAAAAGATTGTAAGATGTTTTGGACTATAACATGCTCTGCCTCTTTCTTTGAACCCCCATGTAGGAGTCGCTGTTCTTCCTCATTGACCAAGGTGTTTGAAGTTTGTCCTTGCTAAGAAAATGTAATGATGTAACGTCTTGTGTGAACCATTACAATGAAGGTCATTCAGCAAGTTTAGCTAGACCATCCTGAGGTGACACAGATAACAGTTAAGGTCTCATACTTTCCTGTTCAGTATAGGATACAAGCTATGCTCATGGAATATGTGAGATGCTATTACTCAAGAAGTGTTTCTTGTGCTGTACGCTATCCTGGTCTGCCATCAGTTGCTGAGTTTGGTGTTCTTAAGGCAGCATTACTGCCCATATTTGATACCTGCTGGTTTTGCCAATCCATGCAAAATCAGTTTCTAGGCAACACAACTGCCAGTATTTGTGATGGAGCATTACTCTTTTTCATGCTATCAACTGTGGATAGCTATAGATCATTTGTGTTTTGTAAATTCTGTAAATAAGCTTCTAGTTGTCATGGTAATAAAGTATGTATCAGAGCTTTTTAACTGAGTTGCTTGTCAATTTGGATATTATCTTCTCCTTTTTCCACTGTCTTTGTTTAGTACATTCTGTATTTTTTTTTCTTTAGAAACAATCTGTTACTATATGTAAGATGCTGTTTTTCCATTCCTATAAAAGAAAATGCAATTCTACTTTATTGATCACATGCATTGTTTCTGACATAGCAGCAGGAGGTCAATTTTGTTGGAAAAAAAAAAAACAACAAATAAATCTGTTTTTCAGGAAAGCTGTACTGGGTGCACACAGGGAATGAGGAAATAGAAATTGATAATGTCATGGTTCATTGCAGCTAACTATGTCTGTGTCTAAGAGAATTTTTCAAGAGTACGCCTGAGGAGTATTCTTCAATAAACAGTATTCATGTTTGTTTTGAAAAGGAACTTTAAAACTGACCATATCTAAATCTCTATGAAAAAGCTGTGTTTGAAAAACACTCGCTGTGCAGGTAAGTGTTATAATCTATTAGACATTACTTGTTCTTTGTAATGCAGGATTACAGCTGGACAGACATCCGATGTCCCTTTGAAAAGCGCAGGGATGCAGCTTGTGTCTTCTGGGACAACGTAGTTTATATTTTGGGTGGTTCCCAGCTCTTCCCTATAAAGCGAATGGACTGCTACAATGTGGTGAAGGATAGCTGGTATTCCAAGCTAGGACCTCCAACACCTCGAGATAGCCTTGCAGCCTGTGCTGCTGAGGGCAAAATTTATACATCTGGTGGTTCAGAAGTGGGTAAGACACTAAAAATCTTTAAAACAAACAAACAAACAAAAAAAGCACAAAGAAAGATACGTGGAAATTTTTCTGGTTTTTGCATGACTCTTAAAAAAAAAACCCAAAACCAAACCTGCACGTTGCCATCTTAGCCTAATGAGTTTGTTTTCCAATATTTAGGATTTTATCCTCCCTGCAATCCAACAATCTATTTCTGTTGTGTTTTTAAAATGGTTTAACTGATTGAAGTGATTAATATTTCTGTTAACTAGAGCATAAGGGACACTGTAGTTCTTAAGAGGGATTGCAAGTGGGACAAGCAAATGTATTTTGGGAGTCCCACTCTGCTCTTAGCTTACTTCTGTAATTCTGCAGAACTCAGTGTGGTTTGAAATTTTCTGCTATGTTTGGCCAGAAGAGCTGCATTTTGACAGTGGCATTCCTTGTATATTGGGTGCCTAATGAGATTTTTTTTTTTTTTTTTTAAAGATTAAAAAAAAGGGGGTGAAAAAAGCTTTTAAAACTACTGCTTTTGGTGGTGAAATTATACCTGGCCCTGTAAAGGAGTTTGTCCAATTTTCCTATCAAATGACAGAAGTTATCTTCTTTTAGTTTGTTACTCTGTTGGTATATTTCAGTAAATGGAGAAATTCTACTTTCTTTAGATGTTATTACTCATATTAAAAAAATTAAGACCATTAAGGGTTTTTTCTCTCCCCAAGAAACATAGTAGGCAACTTATGCTATGTGATATAGCAATGTTTAAAAATTTGTTTTTTCTACATCCAGTACATCATCAGCAAACCAGAGACTGGGATGGAGGTGTGCTATATTCATAAAAATATAGAGCTTTAAAAAAAAAGGCTGTGTTCTGGGGAAAAAAAGAAAAAAAGGTTTTTTAGTAGATCCTCTTGAGTTCTGCCTTGCTGCAGAGGGAGGTGAGCAGAGGAAAAATGGTCATAATCAGTGCTTAACATTCATAAATCACTTAATGGGAAGTTCTGACGTTTAGTTAATGTTATCTGGCCTCTCAAATATTTTAAGAGGCCCAATGTAGCAGCAGATTAGACAGTTCCTCGCTGCCACCTAGTGTGCTAAATGTAAATGTAAAACTGCACCTTGAAATAGGCTTAAGTAAGGCTGCCTTGGGAAACTGGGAACATTACAAAATCTCATAAATCTTCCTAGTTTCCCACGTGTCAGTTCATGAGGGAGTATGACACAAGCTTTGATTGTATAGTTTATTTTCTAATACGCTGTAATTAGTTAATACAACTGAAATAGAAATTTTAATTTAGGAGTTTTCTTTTAAATCTACCCTCACATTACTGCACAGTTTCACTTTACTTGCCATAAATATTATTCAAGACAGAACAGTAAAAGCTAAAAATTAATAACAGAGTTTATTTTGCCTGTACTTTTTGTCTTCTTTGGAATCCAGTGAACACAGTAAAGGTGTTATTGGCCCTTGAGGGAGGAGTACACAGACCTTGCACTTCCAGAAAATAGGTATCTGCCAGTCCCCAAGAAGGAAGTAAAATGGTGAGGGGTAGCTGTCTCGTGGTTGCTAGTAATTGTTAGGAATATGTTATAACATAATCAAGCTATCTTAATTCCAAAGGCAACAAGTACTCTGGCAATTGGGCGAGTCACAATGCTTAGTGAAAAAAACCTCATGTGAATCTGTGCTAAGTTTACAAAGCTAGTTTCATCTTCACCTCTGAAAGGGAAATATATTTCCAGGTAGTGAGAGTAGCATAAGAAGATGACAATATGATCTGTAATTTATATATATCTCTGTTCAGTGTTTATTTCTGCCCCCCTCAAAAAAAAACCAAACCCAAATAACCCAACATCTTCCTCATTTGTTTTTGTTTTCAAACATAAATAGCAATTTTATAAACTTACTTGCATATTTTGGAACAAAAGAGTCAAAAGAATTACAAGTATGTGCTTTCTGAATAGTCCCAAGTTTCGAGTTGGTTAGTTCTACTTTTGGAGGTGGGAAAGCAGCTTTCCCCTTTCAACTAACAAATAAAGCATCAGCTTGATAATTACTGTTAGACTCTTATCTTGAAAGACAACCATAAAAATTAATGCCACTTTGGTGGGTTTCTTTTTTTTTTCCTTTTTTTTTTTTTTTTTTTTTAAAGGAAATTCTGCACTGTATTTATTTGAATGCTACGACACAAGAACGGAAAGCTGGCACACAAAGCCCAGCATGCTGACTCAGCGATGCAGCCATGGAATGGTAGAGGCGAATGGTCTCATTTATGTATGTGGAGGAAGCTTGGGAAACAATGTTTCTGGAAGAGTCCTAAATTCCTGTGAAGTTTATGATCCTGCCACCGAAACGTACGTATTTTATAAATTCTGATTATTTTTGGCGACTTGTGGCTTTGCTTGCTCTGTAAATAACTAAAGTATAGATGAATAGGAAGAATTGTACGTGGTGAGAAATTTTCCCAAGGTAAGCAGTAATAAATCAGTTATTTGCCGTTTTACTTAAAAGGCAATTTTTTTTAAGCAACTTCATTCCATATTTCATTTTCCTAATGCTAGGTTTTATTTATGTATTTTATACTTATTTTCTAGGAACTAAATAGTGAGTTTTCCTGTTTTGTATGGTTTTCTTCTTCCCCAGGTGGACTGAGCTGTGTCCAATGATTGAAGCAAGGAAGAATCATGGACTGGTGTTTGTAAAGGACAAAATATTTGCTGTGGGTGGACAGAATGGCTTAGGTACTATAAGTCTATTACTTCTCTAGCTGGTCACACAAGGTCTTTTTTCTTTTGCAAAGAATTCATTATACTCTGTTCAGCTGAAAAACTTTTTGCAGTACCATAAAACATGTCCTGTTGCTATCACATCACTGTTGCCATCCTTCTGTCACCTCCCTACTTCATTGTATCTTATTTTTCAAACTCTCTTACTAATGACAGTACTGGCAAATTCAGATAGGCACTCATACTGTAGCCCAGTTCTGCAGTAGCTAATGTGGCTAAACCAGTCATCTGAGAAGATGTATCTTTTGTTGTTGTTCTTCATTATGTATTTTGATAATTTTTAGCATTCTTTTGAGACAGGGAAAGGTGTAGCCACTATTTTAGGAACTTGAGTCTAAAGATTAAAAGCTAGTCAGCTATTTTAAAGTGGTGAAAAAGTGAAAACTTTTTTGATTGCCCTAATTTTGAAATATAACTTAACTGTATGGGCAGGTCATTTTATGATCTGCCTATCTCCTTGTCTTTAAAGCTAGAGCAATAAGCATCATTTATTTCCCAGGAGAATAGAATTTTAATTCACGGGGTTTCTGAAGTGCTTTTCAAGATGGAAAATTCTTAGCTATGAGAATTTTACCCTAGCTATCACTATTTAGGGTAACTACAATATTTTATTTCATATTAATGCTATTTTAGAATATAGTTTGTGTTTTAATTAGCTACTAAAGCTATTCCAGCACGATTGATTCCTAATGCAGATATATCAGCAGACATATTTTTTGCACAAACATTTTATCAACCATTTATAGCCAGGGCTGCCACTTTGCAAAATGTTAATGTAGTCACTGAGTGCTCATTTTGGAAGTGTGTACTATTGAACCAGTAAGTTAAAAGTATTATTTTGCTTTCATATTTTGTAGCTTGACTGAGTAATTGTTCTAATTGTAATATAATGGGGAAGAGTTATGTCTGGGGTGAAATATTTGTACCTGTTAACTTTATATAAAGGTCTCTCAGATTTAGTAATTCAGGACTGAAAGTGAAAACTTTGTGACTCCTATACTACTATTAAATAGGGATAACAGGATGTTTGTAGATATTGTAAAGTGTAACTACTAGCCTGTTTCCTAAAGAAGCAAATCTTAGTCACCAGTTCTACTGTAATAACTTTTTATTCCCTTGGCCCTTTTCAAAGGGACTTAGGTTTTTTACCTGCAATGGTTTTAATATAATGGAGAGAAATCCTCTATCAGTAAATGACCAGTTTAAGTAAAGGTACTGGTGACACCTTTAGAATAAAATGCAATCACTATAAAGAAGTTGCAGGTGGATTCCTAAATTGTATTCCCTAGCCACAAATCCGTAAGAAATTAGTCAATTTTAGTTCTTCTGTTCACAAAGCAACTTTAGAATTTCTAGAAAGTGTATAATGTGAAATTTGTTACAACACATCTCACTTTGTCTCCTTTTTGCTCTTCTCTGTTTCTGTGTTTATAAAAGAGTAAGCCACTAGTTTAGAAACCTGTGGCTTTTTTCACTTTTTAAATTTTTACTCTAGGATTTATGTTTTAATCTAAACCTTGAAAGTAAAGACTAAGTTTAACAAAGCACTTGTATGCTCTAGTTCAGTCCATATGGTATCATGTAATAAGCAGTTATCTATCTCATTGCCTTGTAGGTGGCCTTGATAATGTAGAATATTACGATATCAAGATGAATGAATGGAAGATGGTGTCTCCAATGCCGTGGAAAGGTGTAACAGTGAAGTGTGCTGCTGTGGGATCTATAGTCTATGTCCTGGCTGGTTTTCAGGGTGTGGGTCGATTAGGGCACATTCTTGAATATAATACTGAAACAGACAAGTGGATAGCCAACTCCAAAGTCCGTGCTTTCCCAGTGACAAGTTGTTTAATCTGTGTTGTAGACACTTGTGGGGCAAATGAAGAAACTTTAGAGACCTGAAGACCTGTAGGAGATGCGGAGACATTCTTCAAGGACTTGGGGAAAGATGGCTATTGGTGCTTTGCTTCCATGTTTTACTGGATCTTGTTAAACTGAGTAATAGGAAAAACAGAGATGCAGTCTTTCAGTTTGTATATACAGCATATTGTATAACATGGATTTTGTCACGCCCATTTTCTTGTCTGTTCTAAGAGATGGGGATGTGTTTTGAGAATCCACTTACCTAGCTGAGATCTTATGGCATCTTCCTTTAAAAGGACTCTGTGTGTGGCCTTGTCAAAAATAGACCCAATCCAATTATTTAGAAAAACTCAGAGCATTTGATGAAGATAAGATTTCTGGTTAAATTATACTTTACTGAGCTCAGTTGCAGAGATTCTTCATTTAATAAAGGTGAGTAAATGCAGCTTGGCTATGAGAATTAGGAGCAGAAACTTCTCATATGTACCTACCTGCAGAAATCTTACTAGGATGCAATGAAGATTTTCCTCAGGAAAGACCAAGGACAGCAGTATAATAAAGATTCCCATGGTGCATGGGGATAGGTTTGCAGCTCTCCAGATTATGAAAGCTGCCCTCTTCCACTGACTTCCTTCCATCATTTGTATGACTGCATATAAATTTTTAGACAGGCCATATATAGAGATTAAAGAAACACTTTGCTAGTGACATCTGGCATTTTGGGAAGCTTTTGCAGAAAGACTTTCTTTTTTTATTATTATTCTGAGGTAGAGGGACGGTGGGGGAAGTCCAGAATAATTGTGCACTATAATTAGCAAGTTGGAAACTTGGGATTAATATATTTTCCCAGGCATCAGACTGTACATACAGTGGATGCCAAACCATTAGCAAAGACGGGAATAGGAATGGGAAAGCAAAGTCAATACAACAAATGTATTGATTTTCTTCTTGGAAATGACTGTTTTTAAAATGGCATGAACCAAGTCATTAAAGATACTTTATAGAAGACTTCTAAAGTTGCACATGGTTATTAATCTCTGGTTTATAAGCATATAGTTCTGTAAATGTTTCCAGCCAACATGATAGTAAATTTCTTCCAGCATAGAAGTTTAGCTTGTCAAGCTATTGGTGTCAATTCTGTGTCCATCTTCCCACTTCTGGAAAACTATAGAAACGATGTATGTACATACCTGTCCTGCTCCCATGCTAGCTTATTAATAATTTTCATCCTAATTTTGTCACCTCTCTTCTAACTTGCTAATTTTTTCAGATCTGTTTCTATGAGACTGTTGAGTTAACTTAAAAAGTTGGTGCTTGCCTACCTGTACCTTGTGCAGTGCTGGTGGTGTGGATTTTTTAGTCTGTTTTATTTCTGAAGATCCTCTGGGTTCTCATAGGCAGTATAAATGCCAGTTCACAAAGCCAATGCCTCTTTGTAAACTTCCTCCTCGTTTTCTTTCTCATCCCAACATCTCTGCATGTATGGAAAGTGTAGCAGATGCGCTCCTGGGCTTAGCAGTGGTTGCTGTAAGGCAGCTCTTTGTTCAGTAGTCAGTGAATGCTGTAACACACTTTTTGGGGGGGGTGTACGTTCCCTCTCGCCTTTCCCTTTTTCTGAGCCATGAAACAAATGTCACTGCTGTCTGATCCTTAATTCTGAAATACTGTGAAAACTGGAGTGAGCTGTGCCCTTGTTACGTTGTACGGGCTGCTGGGGTTTTTTCTGTATCCGCCTTTAAAACTGCGCAG